>NC_047112.1:87525017-87762517 GCF_902500255.1 Thalassophryne amazonica
ATCGATAAAATCTTATCAATACCCATCCCTACTGTTGAACATGCTTTTCTCTTTGAAAGCCTGAGGAAAATGGGACATTCAAGACATTGTTCAGAAGAACAGCGTAGTTTGATTACAAAGTTGATTGGAGAGGGGAAAACTTATACGCAGGTGCAACAAATTATAGGCTGTTCATCTACAATGATCTCCAATGCTTTAAAATGGACAAAAAAACCTGAGACACGTGGAAGAAAACAGAAAACAACCATCAAAATGGATAGAAGAATAACCAGAATGGCAAAGGCTCACCCATTGATCAGCTCCAGGATGATCAAAGACAGTCTGGAGTTACCTGTAAGTGCTGTGACAGTTAGAAGACGCCTGTGTGAAGCTAACTTATTTGCAAGAATCCCCTGCAACGTCCCTCTGTTAAATAAAAGACGTGCAGAAGAGGTTACAATTTGCCAAAGAACACATCAACTGGCCTAAAGAGAAATGGAGGAATATTTTGTGGACTGATGAGAGTAAAGTTGTTCTTTTTGGGTCCAAGGGTCGCAGACAGTTTGTTAGACAACCCCCAAACTCTGAATTCAAGCCACAGTTCACAGTGAAGACAGTGAAGCATGGATGTGTAAACACATTTCATTGTGCAGGGAACATGTTCCTATGTGCATATGACAATAAACTTCTTTTGAATCCTTGAATCCTTGAATCATGGTATCAGTTTGGATATGTCAAAATACTTGAAGAGGTCATGTTGCCTTATGCTGAAGAGGACATGCCCTTGAAATGGGTGTTTCAAGAAGACAATGACCCCAAGCACACTAGTAAACAAGCAAAATCTTGGTTCCAAACCAACAAAATGAATGCCTCGCAGATGTGAAGAAATCATGAAAAACTGTGGTTATACAACTAAATACTAGTTTAGTGATTCACAGGATTGCTAAAAAAGCAGTTTGAACATAATAGTTTTGAGTTTGTAGCGTCAACAGCAGATGCTATTATTGTGAACACCCCCTTTTCTACTTTTTTGTACTAATAGCCCAATTTCATAGCCTTAAAAGTGTGCAAATCATGAATGCTTGTTCTTGTTGGATTTGTGAGAATCTACTGAATCTACTGGTACCTTGTTTCCCATGTAACAATAAGAAATATACTCAAAACCTGGATTAATCTTTATAGTGACATATCACTACTATTATTCTGAACACTACTGTATTTGCATTTTGCAAATTGTTTTTTACTTCTACTTTTGGTACTCTGTGTGCTTCTTCTCCTGTGTTGCTACTGGAACCTCAATTTCTCTGAGGGAGTCTTCCCAAGGGATTGATTTTGGAATCAGGGTTGATGTTGGCTAATTGAATTATTGTTGGTGCTACAGTTTGTGGGTGCTACAGCCCCATCAGACCCCACACTTGAGTTACTTATACCTTCAGCAAATAAAGTCCAGGTGATACTTGGATATACGTAGCACCACTTCAGGACTCACTTCAGGATTCACACTATGATTATGTGCTTATGGATTCATCCTCTCACTCTCTGTCTCACATATAGTTGCTGGTTTCTGTACCAGCTAAAAAAATTGAACAGAAAACATTTTGTTCATAGAGACACTCCTGTGCATTTTGTGTGTGTGTGTGTGTGTGTACTGTGTCTGTGACTGACACTGAGCTGTGAGTGTCCACAGCAGCTCTACCTCTTGCTCAGAGCTAATTAAACCTGAAAGCAAACAGTTAATCTCAGTCCTGTTCTTCTGGCAGGAGACCAGACTTCCTCCGCAGGCCAACTGATGATGTTTCCCCTCCAGAAGGGGAGATGTGAAGAACAGGGAGGAGAGGCAGAGAGCACCCTGCTGCTTCTCCGCCCTCCTTGCTTCTGGTGTAACAGGGAATATCTCGGATCAGTGGCCAGAAACTGCTGAAAGGCATGCTGCCCACTGTCCCTCAGAGACACTGTGTGTTTGACAGAGGGACTAGTAGTGCATATCAGCAATGGAGGAGAGAAAGAGAGAGTACACAGTCAGTATTGATTTTTGATGCACCTACCTGTTTTTGCAAACAGTCCACTCCCCCAGAGAGTGGATCTATTTATGCAACTTTGAGCGGCACCTGAGACTTGACGCTGCCAGACCTGTCAGCTCTGGTGACGTCCACTCATGGGATTTTCTCGAACTGTACCCCTCAAACTTTACCAAGAACGATGCAACAAAATATCTACATAGTCTATAAAAAGTACTGGCTGTTGGAATGGATGCCTGCCCAACTGAACGTTCCAGGTAAAGGTAGAGTCGGCCGAGGCAAGCAGTTTTTGTGACTATGCCACTTGCTGGGCAGGCAAAGAAGTCAGTGGGTGCTTTTATGGTTGTATGATTACAGTGCCAAATCAGAATAAAGTTTGAACCATGTAGAAAATTTAAATAAGAAAACATTAAAGGGATTTTTACATTTATTTTGACCTCTATTTCATTGCAGTCAATATGTGCCCAAGATATTTCTTGTTTTGTGTGGTCAACTTCATTTCATTTCATAATATAGGTCTGCAACACATTCCAAAAAAGTTGGGACGGTAGCAAATTATGGCGAGTAATGAGGTTTAAAAAATTACTATTATTTTGAGCAGGTGATGTCTACAGGTGATTGTAGTCATGATTTGATACAAAAGCAGAAACCTGAGTCTTTGAGTAGCAGAGATGGACAATAAAAGTGTCAGAAAAATTGTTGAAATGTTTAAATATAAGGCAATGCTAAAATACCCTCGGCCGTATGAGCATAAAAATAGGAAACAGAATGTGACCTTTTGATCTCTTAAAATAGGTCCAAGTTAGCCATCTTTGACCTTGTCCAAGGTCTGTGTCCCAAGAATGTTCCCCCTGTGAATTTGAAGACCCTGGCAGTAATAGGACTGGACTTATGCTGAGCACAGACAGACGGACGTAAGGCCTTCGCAATACCCAAAGGCCATATTTTGGCCTCGGGGAAAAACTTTGTTTCAAAGAAAGATTGGAAGGGATTTTCATATTCCCTCCACTGTGCATAATATCAATAACAATTTGAGGAATCTGGTGGAAAGGGTAAGTGTCTAAGCTGAACATTCATGATCTCCAATCCCTCAGATATCACTGCTTTAAGAACCATCGTTCATGAATACCTGATAATAACCATGTGGGCAAGGGGTTACTTTGAGAAACCTTTGTCTAGCACTACTATATGGAGCAATATGCCACTTAAAACGTTACTGTGTGAAAAAAAATGAAGAGAAACCCGATGGTAAGCGTGCCCATAAATGGTGTAGACTTCTCTGGGCTGGGTGGCATCTGTGTTGTACCATCACACAATGGAAATGGTCAGAGGAATCAGTATTCCAGATCTACTTTTTTTTTTTTTTTTTTTTTTGAAGAATTGGTTGTCGTGCATTGCAAACCAAACATGAACTCACCATCCAGACAAGTCCCACAGCTGAGGTCTATCACGGTATGGGGTTGTGTCAGTGCCACTGGCAATGACAATTTACACAGCTATGATGGCAGCATTAATGCAGCAAGACTCATTGAGATTTCAGAGCAACATCTACTGCCTTCAAAACAACATCATTTCCAGGGACACTCATGCATTTTTCAACAAGACAAAGCAAAGTCATATTCTGCACACATTACAAAGATATGACTGTGGGTACGACTACTGGACTGGCCTGTCTGCGGTGCTGACGTGTCCCCAGTGGAGAATGCATGGAGAATTTTTAAATGAAATATTCAACAACGGTGACTCTTGCACACCTGCAAATATACTCAACAAAAATATAAACGCAACACTTTTGGTTTTGCTCCCATGTTGTATGAGATGAACTCAAAGATCTAAAACTTTTTCCACATACACAATATCACCATTTCCCTCAAATATTGTTCACAAACCAGTCTAAATCTGTGATAGTGAGCACTTCTCCTTTGCTGAGATAATCCATCCCACCTCACAGGTGTGCCATATCAAGATGCTGATTAGACACCATGATTAGTGCACAGGTGTGCCTTAGACTGCCCACAATAAAAGGCCACTCTGAAAGGTGCAGTTTTATCACACAGCACAATGCCACAGATGTCGCAAGATTTGAGGGAGCATGCAATTGGCATGCTGACAGCAGGAATGTCAACCAGAGCTGTTGCTCGTGTATTGAATGTTCATTTCTCTACCATAAGCCGTCTCCAAAGGCGTTTCAGAGAATTTGGCAGTACATCCAACCAGCCTCACAACCGCAGACCACGTGTAACCACACCAGCCCAGGACCTCCACATCCAGCATGTTCATCTCCAAGATCGTCTGAGACCAGCCACTCGGACAGCTGCTGAAACAATCGGTTTGCATAACCAAAGAATTTCTGCACAAACTGTCAGAAACCGTCTCAGGGAAGCTCATCTGCATGCTCGTCGTCCTCATCGGGGTCTCGACCTGACTCTAGTTCGTCGTCGTAACCGACTTGAGTGGGCAAATGCTCACATTTGCTGGCGTTTGGCACGTTGGAGAGGTGTTCTCTTCACGGATGATGTGAAGGAGATGTGTTGCACTGCATGAGGCAAATGGTGGTCACACCAGATACTGACTGGTATCCCCCCCCCAATAAAACAAAACTGCACCTTTCAGAGTGGCCTTTTATTGTGGGCAGTCTAAGGCACACCTGTGCACTAATCATGGTGTCTAATCAGCATCTTGGTATGGCACACCTGTGAGGTGGGATGGATTATCTCAGCAAAGGAGAATTGCTCACTATCACAGATTTCGACTGGTTTGTGAACAATATTTGATGGAAATAGTGATATTGTGTATGTGGAAAAAGTTTTAGATCTTTGAGTTCATCTCATACAAAATGGGAGCAAAATCAAAAGTGTTGCGTTTATATTTTTGTTGAGTATATGTTTGCAAAAAGAATGGGACAAAATCATTTCGGAAACACTTTATTGATTGTATCCTCAATGTCTTTTAAGTGTTGTGAGAAGGAGTGGAAATAACACAAAGTGGGCCAATCTTTAGCATTCCTACTTTTTATTTTTAATTTTTTTTATTTTTGAATGTGTTGTATGTCTGAAATGCAGGAATATATATATATATATATATATATATATATATATATATATATATATATGAACAAATGAAATGAACTTGACCAGACACAACATGAAATGTCTTGGGTTCATACTGTCTGCAATGAAACTCAAGTCCAAGAAGAATCACTGTTTTTATGTTTGTTTCTTTGTTTTGCATTTTCCATATTATTAAAACCTTTTCTGATTCAGTGTTTTAATATTTTAAAATTCAAAGCAGTATTGTAAGAACCACAGCTACTCACATTTGCAAATGTCCTTTCAAGTGTGCACAGTAACACAATCTCAGCCCAACATTACATTTGGAATTGCCAGAATGGGACATTTTAAACGTAATGGCGCATCTGAAAAAATAAATCTATTTTCATTTTACACACTTGTATCAAATCAGGATCTTAAGGCAACAAAAATATTTCAACAAAAAAATTAAGTATAAATGCCACCTAACCAGGCAGGACCTGGTTAGGGTTCTCTACATGTAGATTATTTGTACCGTTATTGTCGTAATTGCTACCACGCTGTGGAGGGAGTGAATGTGGTGTGCAGCCATCTTATTGTCTCCTTTCTTTAAATCAGAGTGACTTTGTCACCTCACCACCCACCAACCCACCCACAGATAATTCAATAACCATGAAAATGAGCTGTGCACGTACAGTATGTGTGTGTGTGTGTGTGTGTGTGTGTGTGTGTGTGTGTGTGTGTGTGTGTGTGTGTGTGTGTGTGTGTGTGTGTGTGTGTGTGTGTGTGTGTGTGTGTGTGTGTGTGTATACTGTGTTGGCAAACAATTTATGTTAATCAAAGGTGATCATTATTACTCTAGTTATCAAATTTAGCGATTATCCATTTGAGACAGTGTTCTCAGTTGTGTGTGTGTGGGTGTCCATGTGTGGGAGGTGTATTTATTAAGTAAGCAATCATCTGTCTTTTTCTCTTTAGATAGGTCGTAATATCCACTTTCAGGCACTACTTCAACAGGTTTTCAGTTTGTTTAACATACAGCCAGTTCAGTGATACCAATTTATTCAGGATAATTGCTGGTAAAAATAATAATAGTAAAAAAATATATACATGCATTACTGTGGAATTGATTAGGATCGTCTATGTAGAAGGTAGCATGACACTGTAACTATAAATGAAAATGACATTTTAAGGGTTGTGTCTTTCACACTGTACCAAGCGGTCGGTACAGTTGCCACATTCATTGCATGTTGGTCGGATGCACATTTACTTCACCAGACAAGGTTTGTGTCTTAGTGCACCCAAAACCTGGTGGCAGCTCCAGTGCAGTATTTCTCTTTATTTAAAAAAAGTGTAATAATCCATAATAGAACCATGAAGCTGAATTGAACACAAAAAACAATGAAATAAAAATAATAACTAAATGGAAAAATACAAGTTCAGTAAGTCTTGTCTTTGCATTACCAGGGGTATATTCAGTTTTCACATGAGATCGAGACTTAAAACATTGTTTGAATGAAAAAAGAGTAATAGCCCATGCTTTGATACAAAAATACATGCCAACACTTACCATAGAAGTCAACCTTTGACAGAAAAGTAAAGTTCATTTCTGCACCAAAGTGCACACAACAGCAAATGTCTGATAAATGACAGTTTGTCACTTACTTATATAAGTACTGCAGGCAACAGGTCACAGACTTCCATTCTTTCAGGAATTTGCGTGTGATGCCTATCACAAAGGCTGATTGAAACAGCGACACTTTATGCACACAGTCACAGCCGTCACACATAGCAGCTATGGCAGGCGTGTCACTCTAACTGTCATAGTAATTTCCTTTATGTTACTATTGCCAGCTGATTCTGTACTCTGGCTTAAAGTGAATGACAGTTGACAATGTGACTGGTTGACAGCAACACGCCTAACAGTTATTGTTGGTCGGGGTTGCCACAGCAGATACAGCCAGATCTGCATTGGTACTTGGCACAGGTTTTTCACCTGATGGAACTCCAGTTTTACCCGGAGACACTCACACAGCTCCTGGTCTTCAGAAGAAGTTTCCCATCCAAGTACAAACCAGGCCACATTTTGCTTCGCTTCTGAGATCTGACAGGATCAGGCTCAGACAGAGCAGATTGGTTGCTCAACGTGCTCAGTAGTAATAAACAAGTTTATCCATTCCCTTTGCACCTAGTACCCAGTTTTGTGCTCAATTTATGCACCCTCTACAAAGCAAATACAACTTAAGTACCCCAGAAGAGCATTTGTGCCACTCTACACCACTTGGGTCCTGGGTCCACCATGAAGGTAGGGCCCAAAGTGAAAACATTAACATATATAATTTTTGCACCTGTGCAAATTTTACTTCTAGAAGGGGCTTTGTTATGTTGCTTGTGGTGCAGTCAGAATTTCCTTACTTCCAAGCCAAAAGGTCTTGTGTTGACATCACACCCGCGCCCAGTCTCTTTGTATATCTGGAGTGATGCCAGGAATGACATCTCACATAAAACCTGTGCCAAATCAACATGTGGATCTATATTAGATTTGATGTGGTGACCGAAAGCAAAACAGCCAAAGGAATCATACATGGTAATAGGATGTCTAAGTACTTTCCACATCCAATAACAACAAAATATCTGCGTCATCATGGGAATGCCTTAGAATGTTATGTCCTCTGCTTTAATAAGTCAACTTTATTTAATGCTAAGATTTTGCTGTTTGTCCAAACTGTAAAAGTCTTTATTTTCTCATCATATTTCCACCACCCTGTAGCTCTTATACTGTTGTTTTTTAGCTGATTGCTTGTCTTAATAATATTTGAGCTAACAGGTGAGCATCAGCCAGTAACGACAGAAGATAGTTTACAGTACAGATCTGACCCTGCATCCAAATTAAGCCTCTGGGCTCAGGGGTATTTTCTAGAATTTTTCATACTTTCAGGAATTGCCCTTTTAAGTTTAACTTTTTTGAGTAAAATATCTATGTATTACATATCAAAGTTTTCAGATCAATGCCGTGTTTCAGAATATGTGCCACATATTTCACTACAACACTGTGTATAGAAATAATTTGGCGCTAAATCTTAAAAAACTTAAATGTGTTTTTATAAAATTCTACAGATGTGAAATGAAAATACACCTTTATTCATATGGATGAACGGTTTTGGTGTGAGAAATAGGTTTATCAAAGTCTCTGGCTCACAGAAGTGTAATACATTAAGAAAATTGTTGGTAAGTGTATGATAAATATCTAAAATCGAAATATCTAATTAATTTTTTGGTGTACATTGTTGTTTGTTACTCTGCATTTCCCAAATGTTAGAGGTCTAATTGCGGGCTATGTGTTGCATATCAAAAATGTATAGAATAGTCTCCTTTCAGAATATGTGAAGTATATTTTTCTTGACCACTGTGAGTAGAAATACTTTAGTTCTAATCCAGTAAAAATTTAAAGTTTTTTTCAGTAGTTCATATCTTCAGTGAAAATCCAGTTTTATTCATGTAGATGAATGGTCTTGTTGGTAGAAATGTGCTTACCAAAGTCTTTAGGTCACAAAAGTGGTGTAATACGAGGTCTGTCCATAAAGTATTGTACCTTTTTATTTTTTTCAAAAACTATATGGATTTCATTCATATGTTTTTACGTCAGACATGCTTGAACCCTCGTGCGCATGCGTGAGTTTTTCCACGCCTGACGTCGGTGACGTCATTCGCCTGTGAGCACGCCTTGTGGAAGGAGTGGTCCCGCCCCCTCGTCAGATTTTCATTGTCTGGAAATGGCGGAATGAAAAGGACTTTTTTTCCATCAGAATTTTTTCAGAAGCTGTTAGAGACTGGCACCTGGAAACCATTTGAAAAATTTATCTGGCTTTCAGTGAAAATTTTATGGGCTTCAGAGAGAATAAGGACTTTAACTACAGGTTTAAGGACCCCTTTAAAGGACGGTCAGTGCGCCGCGCTGCAAGCTGCGACGATGCGGCACAAACCACTGGATCATTTCTAAGCTGATGGCTCTGTGGATACGAGACCGTCGTGTGCTCTTTCTCTGGTTATCACAAGACCTGGACATCAGCCATTTTCCGGCAGATTTCACTTTTAACAAGAGATTTTGTCATGGAAAGCCACGCGGAGGCTTCGCGCGTCACGACCGATTCGCTGATGAAGCAAGACAAAGGAAATCCTCCGTTTCGGAGTGTTAGAGGACAAGTTGGGACATGTCTATCTCGGCTTTCAGTTCTTACCAGTCGAGTGAGTATAAAAGAACTTGTGGAGAGCTGGACATGTCCCAACTTGTCCTCTAACACTCCGAAACGGAGGTGTTCCTTTGTCTCGCTTCATCAGCGAATCGGTCGTGACGCGCGAAGCCTCCGTGCGGCTTTCCATGACAAAAATCAATCAATCACCCTTTCCAGGTATGTGTTTTCAGACTTCATCCACAAATGTCTATAAATATCCATCAGTGGATGAAAAGAGGAAAGTCCTTCACAAAAATGCCATTTGCTTTGTTGAGAGGTTGAATAAAGAAAAACAAAAATAAATAGTCCATCCATGCTTTTTTACACAACAAATGGGTTTGTCTTTAGGAAGAAATAAAAATTAAAATGTGTTTTCAGGCTGACAGGACTGTTCTTCTAACATTTACAGTATGAGCATTTAGTGGCAGTGTGAATCAATGACAATCCTTACAGCGACAGTGCACTGTGACTGCAGTCTGTGGTGGCAGCAGACAAAGAGAGAGAGAGGGAGAAAGAGACCCTCTGGGCTCTAGGAGTGGTTAGGAATGATATTCTCCAACAGGGATTGAAATAAGAGGTGACCCTCTACTTTCAGAAAGTGGTTGAATGAAGTCTCTGTGACATTTGATTACTGATCTGTTAATAGAAATATGAAAAAAGTTGGACAAGCATGCGTGTCCATCGACCCCAGATGGTTAAAATGGTTTTCCTGTGTTCCACATTCAGAAAGTTTGTTGTAACTGCTTTGCACTATATTTTAAAAGCATTTAATCCAGTACGGAAAACACTGGCGGCCGTCGGTTTGACAAGGCAAGTGCTAGCAGGTCTGCACGCATCTGTTGTGATATGCCGATAAATGTCACATTTGCTCAATGTGGATGTTGACAAAATTGAGCTGGCAAATGTTGATGCCAGTGGTCTGTGTTAAACTATTGGCACTCTAATCTGACACATCTTACTTTTGCGAAAGCCTCAAAATGAGCAGATGTGTGTTTTTAGTGTCTGATGTATAACGCTCCAATTCCTAGCATGTACTCAAGGGCTACTGGGTCATTATGTTGACTGTGTGCCTGTGCTCCCAGCATGCAGCTGGCATAGACAATCACAACAAAAGAGACGTTTAGTGTGACTTAACAGAGGGGTACTGCATATTAAGTTGTGAATTGTGTTTGTGTGTGCTGCGACTGAGGGCACAGATGAAGTGATCAAGTCGACAGCTTGCCGCGCTGTGATTGTCACTGATCCCCCCCCTGTCCTCAGTAAAAACATTGCCATCTGCCACTGGCAATGCCAGCTTGGCACTTCCCACCCAGGCTAAACAAGAGAGGGCAGCAGGGAGGTAGGAGCAGTTTAGTGTAGGAGACAAGGTCGTTCCCCGTGTGAGTGTCCTGATATTGAAGTGTGGACTGTATGTCAAAAAAAAAATGTAATCAGAAGCCACAGTTACAACACTCACATTGAAAGCACTGTCTTATTGTTACACATTCAGATGTGCAGCTGCTTGACAGCAAGGTTTCTCCGTGTTCAAACAAACCTTTAGTAAAAGATTGTGAACGATCCTACAACATGAATGCTTTTTGTGACATTTTGTCAAATCCCATCTTTACTGTGCAGAGACTTGAGAAATGAAGGATGATGTTACTTGTTCTTTGTAAAACTGCCAGCACGACACTTACGAAAATTCCTTTGTACTTGTTTCAAATGTGCCATCACAGAGTCAAATTACTCAGGGGCAAAGTGATGCTATGAAGTGAATGTCTTAAAGTACAAAATGTACTGCACGTTAAGTGCATCAGAAGGTCTCAGAGACAGAAAATGTTCAATTAACCCAAAGATAAATGTCTCAAATATACGATTTTTTTTCTTGTCTTTGTTTGTTTCACTTGATGATTGCGGTGTTTGTGCCTCTTTCAGATCCTCCAACATCATCATGCGGTCCATGAGATCTCCTACATTGCCAAGGACACCACAGACCACCGAGCCTTTGGTTATGTTTGTGGAAAGGAAGGAAATCATCGTTTTGTGGCGATTAAAACTGCACAGTCGGTTAGTAACTTTGCATGTATTTAAATACAATACTGATGTAAACTGCATCCGGAAACTATTCTTTATGTTACAGCGTTTCCAAAATGGAGTTAATTAATTTGTTCCCTCAAAATTGTACTCACAACACCCCATAATGACAACATGAACAAAGGTTTTTGCCATTTTTGATTAGATTACTTAAAAAACAAAAAACAAAAAAACTAAGGAATCACGTGTACATCAGTATTCACACCTTTTGCTCAAAACGTTGTCGATGCACTTTTGGCAGCATTTACAGCCTCAAGTCTTCTTGAATATGATTCCACAAGCTTGGGCACCTATCTTTGGGCAGTTTTGTCCATTCCTCTTTGCACCACCTCTCAAGCTCCATCAGGTTGGATGGGGCGTGTCGGTGCACAGCCATTTTCAGATCTCTCCAGAGATGTTCAATCAGATTCAGGTCTGGGCTCTGGCTGGGCCACTCAAGGACATTCACAGAGTTGTCCTGTAGCCACTCCTTTGATATCTTTGCTGTGTCCTTAGGGTCATTGTCCTGCTGAAAGATGAACCGTCGCCCCAGTCTGAAGTCAAAAGCACTCTGGAGCAGGTTTTCATCCAGGATGTCTCTGTACATTGCTGCATTCATCTTTCCTTCATTCCTGACTAGTCACCCAATTCCTGCCGCTGAAAAACTTCCCCACAGCATGTGCGTGTTTTCCTCCCAACATGGTGCCTGGCATTCACACCAAAGAATTCAATCATTGTCTCATCAGACCAGAGAATTTTGTTTCTCATGGTCTGAGAGTCCTTCAGGTGCCTTTTGGCAAACTCCAGACGGGCTGCCATGAGCCTTTTACTAAGAAGTGGCTTCTGTCTGGCCACTCTACCATACAGGCCTGATTGCCAGATTGCTGCAGAGATGGTTGTACAACCCAAATTCCAATGACGTTGGGACATTGTGCAAAATGTAAGTAAAAACAGAATACAATCATCACAAATGCTCTTCAATCTATATTCTATTGAATACACCACAAAGACAAGATATTTAATGTTCAAACTGATAAACTTTATTGTTTTTGTGCAAATATTTGCTCATTTTGAAATGGATGCCTGCAACATGTTTCAAAAAAAGCTGGGACAGTGGTATGTTTACCACTGTGTTACATCACCTTTCCTTCTAACAACACTCAAGCGTTTGGGAACTGTGGACACTAATTGTTGAAGATTTGTAGGTGGAATTCTTTCCCATTCTTGCTTAATGTACGACTTCAGTTATTCAACAGTCCGGTGTCTCCATTGTCGTATTTTACGCTTCATACTGCGCCACACATTTTCAGTGGGCGACAGGTCTGGACTGCAGGCAGACCAGTCTAGTACCTGCACTCTTTTACTACTAAGCCACGCTGTTGTAACACGTGCAGAATATGGCTTGGCATTGTCTTGCTGAAATAAGCAGGGATGTCCCTGAAAAAGACATTGCTTGTATGGCAGCATGTGTTGCTCCAAAACCTGGATGTACCTTTCACTACAGATGTGTAAGTTGCCCATGCCATGGGCAACTTACACATCTGTAGTGGTATGGGCACTAACACACCCCATACCATCACAGATGTCAGCTTTTAAACTTTGCGCTGGTAACAGGCACATCGAAGTGGACACCATTCGATAAATTCGGCTGGTTTTCGGTGAAAATTTTAACGGCTGATGAGAGATTTTGGATTGTTTCTATCGCTGTAAGGACTTCCCACGGAACGGGACGTCGCACAGCGCTCCAAGACGACGTCGTCATCCTGTTTCAAGCTGAAAACCTCCAAATTTAAGCCTCTGTTGACCCAGGACGTCGTGAGAGAACAGAGAACTTTCAGAAGAGGTTGGAATCAGCAGTTTATCCGGACATTCCACTGTTAAAGGAGATTTTTTTTAATGAAAGACGTGCGGACGGATTGGCGCGTCGGCTCGCAGCTGGCGCGGCACGCCCACAACAGGAAAAACACCTCCGTTGGAAGCCATAAGGACAAGTTGGAACATGCCCTGCTGTTAAACAATTTCTCAGATACTCACTCAGCTGAAAGCCACCAAAAGCCGCCTGGATGTTACAAATGGTTATCAACACAGAGGTGTTTTTACTGTGGCGGGCGCGCCGCGCCGGCTGTGAGCCGACGTGCCAATCTGTCCGCACGTCTTTCATTAAAAAAAATCTCCTTTAACAGTGGAATGTCCGGATAAACTGCTGATTCCGACCTCTTCTGAAAGTTCTCTGTTCTCTCACGACGTCCAGGGTCAACAGAGGCTTAAATTTGGAGGTTTTCAGCTTGAAACAGGATGACGACGTCGCCTCGGAGCGCTGCGCGACGTCCCGCTCCGTGGGAAGTCCTTACAGCAATAGAAACAATCCAAAATCTCTCATCTGCCGTTAAAATTTACACCGAAAACCAGCCGAATTTATCAAATGGTGTCCACTCGGATGTGCCTCACAGTTTTTGAAAAGATTTTGATCAAGCACAGCGCCAGTCTCTCAGCAACTTCTCAGACAATGAAAATCTGACAAGGGGGCTGGACCACTCCTTCCACAAGGCGTGCTCACAGGCGAATGATATCACCGACAGGCGTGAAAAAAGTCACGCATGTGCACGAGGGTTCAAGCTTGGCTGATGTAATCATACGTGATTCAAATCCATATGGTTTTTAAAAAAATAATAAGGTCGGATACTTTTCTCACAGACCTCGTGTATATATATATATATATATATATATATATATATATATATATATATATATATATATATATATATATATATATATATATATATATATATATAGGGAGTGAGGCAAGGTACACCTTGGACAGGACGCCAGTCTGTCGCAGGGCCGCATATAGACAAACAAACACATTCACACCCACACACACACACCTACAGACAATTTAAAATTTCTAATCCATCTAAGATGTATGGTTTTGGATGTGGGAGGAAGCCGGAGCACCCGGAGAGAACACACGCAAACAGGGGGAGAACACGCAAACCTCATACAGAAAGGTCACAGGTGGGAAATAACTGTACATTATTGTGTTATTTATG
The DNA here is from genome assembly GCF_902500255.1 of Thalassophryne amazonica. Classification (NCBI taxonomy): domain Eukaryota; kingdom Metazoa; phylum Chordata; class Actinopteri; order Batrachoidiformes; family Batrachoididae; genus Thalassophryne; species Thalassophryne amazonica. The sequence goes on from NC_047112.1 coordinate 87,539,378, forward strand.
AATGTTATATACAGGTTCTTGTGGTAATTTTGTTAAAGTTGTGCTGGAAATAATTGTTGTGTTAAATCTCAGATCAGTGCCATTCTTCACCATGAATGTGAATTGTTCCTGAGACCACAATATTCACCTGTTGTTGAGGGAGGCTGATGCCTTTTGTGGGTGTTTGGTGTCACCTCCTGTTGCAGTGTATGACATGTAAAAGTGTCATCCAATATTATGACATGACCTCACATGTTAAAATGTGGTCTTAAATATGGGCCAGTATAGTATTTAGTGCTTCTGTTTTTTAATTGGGAAATGTGTGCAGGTAATGTTTTGATTCATCAAAGTATGAACTACTCGACATTTAGATGTGTCCCTTTGTAACGTTCATCAAACACGTTGTGTTGTCTGGATTCTGTACGAGTGTTGGTGCCTCAAAGGGTTTTGCAGAAACACACACTTTCTCGTGCTGACTAGCCCTTTTGTACCTGATAGTATTTGTTGTTACTGTGTCTGTGTGCTTGGCTTGTTTAGTCTGGATGCAGCTGGCTCACTCTGTAGCCGTATTGATTTACCATAGTGAGTCGATGAGAATTTGAGCGTGTGTCACCGACTCTAATGGCATATCCATCCTCCCAGGGCCATGAACCGGAGCTCTTTGACTTTACACAAGTACACACAGTCACATAATACACACAACCAGACTCACAAAATAGATTCTCACCAACAGTGAGTCATGATACAAAAATTAGTGCAATGCTTCAGTTCTCATTAGTCAACGACCATGTGATTTTACCTGATTTGTACCTGAGCAAAGGTCAACACTATAATTTAATCTAGTTTTAGGATTTGGACGTCGTACTCAGATTTGTAGCTGTGGAGCCATCAGGGAAAGGTGTAATGGCATACTGTAGCTGTCTGAGATTGTTGAGATCCACATATATAAAAGGAAAAATGCACAACATATATATACCACTCTCACATTACGGCTGCAACTAAAGATTAGTTTTATATTCAATTATTTTAATGATTTTTTATTAATTGAATAGTCCTATGACGAGTTATTTATTTATTTATTTTTTAATTTTTATAATTATTTTTAGCCCCCCACCCCCGGTATGAAATATGAAGTCAGCATGTCCGTCCGTCCATTTTTGCTTGTTAGCGGAATAACTCAAGAACCAGTTGACCAGTTTCATTCATATTTAGCATAAGTGCGTATATGAGTGATTCCCTACACCAGTCGATTACAGTGACCTTGGGGTCAATTTCAATGTCACAATGACATATACAAGATATTGTCATTGCCGTCCTTGTTAGTGCGATATCTGAAGAACCAGTTGACCACTTTCATTCATATTTAGCATAAGTGTGTACATGGGTGATTCCCCCAACAGTTTCTATTTCTGATTGGTGGGGACTGGGGTGATATCTTATCTCCTGATGATGCTTGTTATTATTACTTAATAATTTATTTGGTTAAATTATCAATAAATAGTAGCCATAACTTCAGCGAGTAACTTAAACTTCAAATCTTACATCAAAGTATTTATTTCACAAATGAAATTTTTAACATATATATATATATATATATATATATATATATATATATATATATATATATATATATATATATATATATATAGATATATATAGATATATAGATATGAAAGATGAACTGTCGCCACAGTCTGAGGTCAAGAGCGCTCTGGAGCAGGTTTTCATCCAGGATGTCTCTGTACATTGCTGAATACTCTCCCAGTTTGTGCCGCTGAAAAACTTCCCCACAGCATGATGCTGCCACCACCATGATGTGCCTGGTTTCATCCAACATGATGCCTGGCATTCACGCCAAAGAGTTCAATCTTTGTTTCATCAGACCAGAGAATTTTGTTTCTCATGGTCTGAGAGTCCTTCAGGCGCCTTTTGGCAAACTCCAGGCGGCCTGCCATGAGCCTTTTACTAAGGAATTCTGAATTCTGTCTGAATGAAAATTCGACCCACATCCGTGAGGTGTCGATGTGCATTTGCGGCCGGCGGACAGTATTCTGAGCACAGTCTAAACAGTCAGGCACAGTTGTCCGGCCGCTTCATATGCTTTGCAGATGTTCAAAATATTTGTGGTGCAGTCAAAGTGGAAAAACTATCGAACGGCAGTCGATGTGCCATCTGGCCGGAGTCTGACTGCATTCTAAACAACTGGATGATGTGAAAATGGCATTAGTGACATTCTGATCACATTCAGGGGACATTCATCATGGTTCCGCCAAGGTGGAATGTCCCAAATGTGCCTGAATGCACCACGAGTGCACCTTGAGTGCTGCTGGATTATATCCTGCTGAACTGCAATCGAAGTTCGATTGCAGTTTGATTGCAGTCCGATTGCAGTTGGACGGCTTGTAAGTGCGTTCTTATTTTTCTTACTGCAATCTGGCAGCTATACAGACACTGTTACTGTGTTCCACCTACAGTTGTACCACGTTCGGAGGCTCATATGCATGGCACATGCACAGATCAGTTGGGGTGGGTTGGAGCGCACTCTGGGTATTCGGACGGCTGTCCTCCATAGTTCTTATCACCCCCAGATGTGGCACGAATCCTTAGTTTTTTTTACATTCTGCTTGACTCAGCTTGGCTCGTCCTCATTTGTACTAAGTATGATAGGAGTCTTAGTTTTACTTTGAACCCTTTTTTGAAAGACGGCACTATCTTGTGGGCTCTTGAAACCTCATTTCCCCATCACTTCCCAAGGATTCTCCATAGAGACCGAGTTTCGAAAATGTCCAGTTGTTGCCTTAGGTCATTGGTTATTGACCTAAGGCAATAAACAGTTAAACAGGAAGTTTCACAACCACAAAGGAAAACAAGAAGGACCGGGATTCTAAATACATGGACCTTTGCTCTGTTGCATAGGTGTTGGTATCACCAAACACCTCTGTCCAGTGACCTCATGACTTCATAAGCTCTTCCAAGGCATCTCTTCATCTCAAAGGCAGAGGAACCAGAGACATGCATGTCACTATTGAGATAACTGAATATCTCTACAGATTTGACGGGTTCACCACTTACAGACAGTAAAAGAGAGAAATATCAAATGCGTGAGATGAAAACCTTACGTACATTGTTATATTCACAGAGGATTTGACTGACAGATAGCCTTTGGGACTAACTATCAGATAAGCAGCATTATAAACCATTTACCCAAATGTGTCTGTCAGAAACTATACGTTACAGAGCAAATATTGTAGGAAGAAGACACGAAACACTGAAATCTAAGGATTTTACGTAAGGCATTGTTCAGTCTGTGAAGTGGGTGCACTTTGTAGCTTTAGTCAATAACTGATTAGATCTGAAACACCGCTGTACGACACAAATGTGAATTATCAAGCTGTTTTGTCGACAGTGTTATGGCTCACGACATCAAAGGCGTTACAAGACAAAGCAAGGTTGGAGTGTCTGAACCTGTGCGAGAGAAGCAGTACCGTGCATTGTAATTGTGCATATGAAGGAATAGTGGGTCACTGTGTTTCTGGTTTTATGTGCACGTCTGCCTCAGCCTGAATTTATATCCCAGTCAAAGACAGCAGTATTTGTTTTGTGATGCACAAGTTCAGGGGCTCAGTAAAGGCACTGCAGAGGTCATTGTAAAAACTATCACTGGCATCAAAGCTGGTTGAGTCAGATCTGATTCATATTCACCAGCGCACACTTCAAGGGTTGTTGAATGTCACAGTCGTCATACAAACAGCAGGGGGCAGTAAATCAGGCCAGGTCCGATCTGGAAACATATGTTGATGCTGCACGTCACTGCATTCGCCACACTGTACAACAACACAGGTCCTGGATTGCAACTTCCCAGTTAGACCACTGGTCCATCCTGACTTGAATGTAGCCTTCTGTCTGTCACAGCAGGGTGACGTGGGCACCACCCTACAGCCTTTCCCAAGTCACCTGGTGAAGCTGGTGGTTACAAAGAAACCTGCACACTCTTTGCCCTTTCTGGAGTCAGGTTGACACCTATGTTATACACTCAATCAATCAATCAATCAATCAATCAATCAATCAATCAATCAATCAATCAATCAATCAATCAATCAATCAATCAGTCAATCAATCAATCAGTCAGTCTATCTATCTATTGATCTATCTATCTAACTAGCTAGCTAGCTAGCTATATGTCTGTCTGTCTGTCTGTCTATGTTAAATAGTAAGTAAATTATTATTATTATTATTACTACTACTGCTACTTATAATAATAATAACGAACACATGATTTTCCAATATATACATGGCACTGGAATATGTTGCTGAACCTCCCAACAAGAATAAACTGACCTGTTGGGTTCTTGAACACAGAGGTTGACCAGTTTCTCAATACAAATGTTTAATCACAAATGATGTATCAACATACGCGTATAATACATGAGCTGGGGTGCGGGTAGTAATCTTGTGAACTTCCTCACGTGTCTAGTTTTCTTTTTGGCATGTAGTCACACATATATATGCACTTATCAACACCACTGGGTATTTTACCATAATCTCTGACTGAGGCTGTACTCAGCATTTATCGACCGCAGGTGTCTTTTAACAGTTGCTTAATGCACTCTTGTGTGTGTGCGTGTGTGTGTGTGTGTGTCCTAGGCTGAGCCCGTGATTCTTGACCTACGGGACTTGTTCCAGCTCATCTATGACATCAAACAGAGAGAGGAGTTGGAGAAGAAGGCCCAGAAAGACAAACAGTGTGAGCAGGCGGTCTACCAGGTACAGTTAGCAGCTATCTGTTAGCGGCTTTTATTTTATGTTCACCTGGGAACGTTCCATGAGCTTCCTGAGAGGCAAGTTCAGTAACTTTACAAAACATGAAAGCAAGAGGCTTACAGAGCGCCCACTTTCAGCTTTCGTTCTCTGTTCCATCTACTGAACATCTCCTCTTTAATTTTTCTTATCTTGCTCTCTCTCGTGGATGCTAAATGATTATCTGAATGCTGGGAATCTGTTCTGTACAACAGCGTTTTAGGGCCACATTGAGGTTTGTTTTATTTTAGACTTTGAGAATAAAGTCATCATTTTATGAGAAAAACTCATAATATGCGAATAAAGTCAAAATATTACGAAAATAAAGACGTAATTTTACGAGAGAAACTGCATCTCAAAATGAGATCTGTGGAGCACTTTGTTAAGTTGTACTTCAGTATAGGTATTACAAATAAGGAAAGGAAATATTTCATCTTTTGGCCTATCTGCACCACATTATCATCAGTATCAGAACTTTGACAATAATATGCAAGAAACTGTTTCAATTCTGGAGGAGGAACCACACAGACTTCACCTGTAGTTCCGGCGATCAGTAGTTCCCGAAATCATCTTTTTCATGAAGGAGGAAATGGCTGGAACTGGCAGTCTGCAGGGTAATCACTTCTCCTATAAATACAACTTTATTCTCATAATATTATGAGTTTATTCTCATAATATTATGAGTTTTTTTTCTCATAAAATTACAACTTTATTCTCCTAATATTACGACTTTATTCTCGTAGTAGTACAAGTTTTTTTTCTCATAAAATTACGACTTTATTCTCGTAATATTTTGACTTCATTCGCGTGATGTTATGAGTTTTTTTCTCATAAAGTTATGACTTTATTTTCGTAATAGTATGTTTTTTCTCATACAATTCCAACTTTATTCTCAGAATATTACAATTTTATTCTCGTAATATTTTGACTTCATTCACGTAATGTTATGAGTTGTTTTCTCATAAAATTATGACATTTTTTGTAATAGTACAAGTTTTTTTCCTCACAAAATTACGACTTTATTCTCGTAATATTTTTACTTTATTCTCGTAATGTTATGAGTTTTTTCTCACAAAATTCTGACTTTATTCTTGTAATATTATGAGTTTTTACTCATAAAATTATGACTTTATTCTCGTAATAGTACAAGTTTTTTTCTCGAAAAATTAAGACTTTATGCTCATAATATTACAGCTTTATTCTCATAATATTTTGACTTAATTCGTGTAATATTATGAGTTTTTTTTCTCATACAATTACGACATTATTTTCATAATAGTACAAGTTTTTTCTCATAAAATTCTGAATTTATTCTTGGAATATTACAATTTTATTCTCATAATATTTTGACTTCATTCACGTAATATTATGAGTTGTTTTCTCATAAAATGATAACTTTATTTTTGTAATAGTACAAGTTTTTTCTCATAAAATTTCAACTTTATTCTTGGAATATTACGACTTTATTCTCGCAATATTTTTACTTTATTCTCGTAGTGTTATGAGTTTTTTCTCACAAAATTCTGACTTTATTCTTGTAATATTATGAGTTTTTACTCATAAAATTATGACTTTATTCTCGTTATATATTGACCTTATTCTCAGAATGTTATGTTTATTTCTCATGAAATTATGACTTTTTCTCGTAATATTATGACTTTATTTTCGAAGCTTAAAAAACAACTCAGTGTTGCCCTAAAATCCCGTCGTAGCTATTTCCTCCTCTGCTTTCTGTCAACACTTCCTGCTTCACTGACCTATTGGTCTCTCTGTCTCTTTCTTCTCCTATCTGCTTTTTTTCCTTTTGTGATCTCTCTCCGTCTCTCTCTTACCGCAACCCAACTGCAGACGATACTGGAGGAGGACCTGGAGGATCCGGTCTACCAGGTAACTTCCTCACCAATCAGATCGCTGCTGTCACCCGCTGCATTCTGTCAGCTTGCTCCTCTCTGTGTGCACTGTGGGGGACGCTCCCTGTCTGGTTACCATGTGGCACCACACAAATGGATGCCAACATATGTGGATGTGGAGTCATATCATATCTGTGTCGTCGTGTGTCTGTGTGCATATCTACCAGTTGGCGTGCATGATTAGCTCAAAGACGTATTGGATTTCATAGCTGCTGTGGGAAGATTTGTTGCTTGAATTCTCCTCCCTGTGTCACCGGGATCTATTCTTCAGCTGCTTTTTTAATGAGACCTTATCGACAGAGCTGTTTGACTAATCACCTCTGCAATTTCCACACTTTGCTTTCGATTTCTTTACCTGCCAATTTCTCTTTTACTTCTTGTTTTCTTCTCCCTCCCCTGTGCTGCTGATGTTGTAGTACATTGTGTTTGAAGCGGGACACGAGCCCATCCGTGACCAATCAGAAGAAAGCATTTATCAGGTACTCACAGGCTTGTCTTCTTCGCTTGTGTTTAACTTGTATCATCACTGTGGTTAGGCCACGCTGTGAAATCCTAATCACTTTTTGAGAAAACTTCTTGTTGGTCTTCAAGACATTTCACCACTCATCCATGAGACATGTTCAGATGAGTGGTGAAGTCCAGCTGCTGCAGAGTAAATCAATCAATCAATCAATCTATCTATCTATCTATCTATCTATCTATCTATCTATCTATCTATCTATCTATCTATCTATCTATCTATCTATCTATCTATCTATCTATCTATCTATCTATCTATCTATCTATCTATCTATCTATCTATCTATCTATCTATCTATCTATCTATCTATCTATCTATCTATCTATCTATCTATCTATCTATCTCACTGAAAAAAGACAATAGTTGAACCAGTTTAAATGAATTGTTTCAGTTGGTAACACCTGAATGAATTAAGTTGTTTGAACTTAAGTTTGTAAGTTAGAGTTGATCTAACTTATTAACTTAAGTTCAAACAATTTAATTCATTCATGTGTTACCAATTGAAACAACTTTTTAAGCTGGTTCTTTTTTCAGTGTATCTGTCTGTCTATTTATCTGTCTTGGAACATTTTGGGGGCACCGGGGTTTGTATTAATGGGAATTTGCTGTACATACAAGTTAAACCAGCATTATTATTATTGTTTTGTCTGCCAAGGATATGATAAAATCATCATTGTTTATTTATTTATCTGTCTGCCTATTAGCAGGATTACGTCAAAACGGCTGCATGGATTTTGACAAAGGTTTCACCACAGATAGGTGTTAGGCACTGGAAGACTCCGTTAAATTTTGGAAGTGATCCGGATTCAGATTCTGTATCAAGATTTCAAGGATTTGAAGGATTACGTAAAAATTAGTTCACGATTCTCACCAAATTTGCACCACAGATAGATATTAGGGCATGGACAACTCCATTGAATTTTGGAAGTGACCCGGATCTGGATTGGTGGACGTCAGAAATCTTGGATTACTCTTGTTATTATTATTATTATTGTTGTTGTTGTTGTTGTTGTTGTTGTTAATAATAATAATAATAATAATAATAATAATAATGCATTATTGATTGATTAATTAAGGAATGGTGAGAATAAATGCCAAATTTTTAATAATTATTATTTTATCAGGTGATGAGTTAATGTAACACAAATTCATTTAGTTAATTTCACTCAATTAAAATGATTTTCACAACTTGAGCTCTCTGAGTTAACTAAATTTGAATGTTCATGGCAATTGTTTTTCCTAAAACTATCTGAGTTGAACTAATTTATCAGGCTTGACATGGTGCCGGTCTTTACAGTAGCTGTGTCTGCTCGGAAAAATTTGTTGATTTTTCTATTTTTTAAATCCTAAAAATACACAGAAAACTGAAGCGAGACCGAATGAAAGAATACAGTAAATACAAGAAGCCAGCACTCCCTGGAGCACTGTGAAATTTAAGCTGCCGACCCCCGGGAGTGGAGTCGATTTGTGGGTGCACTCCTCTGAGGCACAGCAAGACCTCCGTGGGATGAAACGGGGGTGGGTACAGCGTGCGTGGAGGGGATGTGGAGGTTATTCCTGGCCTGTGTGGATGTCAGGCTCCCCCTCTTTTTCGCTCTATCTCCTTCCTTTCCTTTTTTCCTCCCGAGGAGATGAAAGAAAGCAAGGAAAAGAAAGATTAATCACCAGCCTCTCATTTCATCTTTAAATAAAATGGATTCTAAATATGCGCCAACGCGTGTGCGGGCGTACGCAAGCACGGAGAGGGAAAGGCGCCCTCCCCTGCACGCGCGCGTCAGGCGTATGAAACGTGAGTCTCAGGCAGCCTCCAGCCACAGAGGAGCTAATGTATGAATAAAAATGTCTGCTTCTGGAAATAATATGTGAAAGAAGTAAACAAGGCACCGAGAGGAGAAAGAACGGGACAGGCTGTGTGAGACCGATGGTTTTCATTAATGTTGTTTTCATGATTTACAGCACAATCTGATGAAGATTAGAAATTTTCTTCATCATAATACGGCCGTCTCAAAGTGTAGAAGAGAAAGGGGGTGTAGAATTGCGCACATATGAACATCCCGCTATCAGCGCTAAATGCTCATTGTCTCGTTCCACACGCTGTCAAAGGTGTCTGCCTGTGTGACACAGACATATTACGTGTCTCCATGTGTGTGACACTGAGTTATTACATGTCTAGGAGTGTGATAAGGTGCCTTATTCATCCTTTGTTAGAGCGAGCAGTCACTAGGCTAATGATTAGCCTCGTAGATTAGCTTTCACTCTGCAGATTTTAATTCTGATTATCGCCACATGTATTTGTAAGGATCCAGGTCTCAGCGTCTTGTGTTAGCATCCAATCAATCACATTGTTTAAGTAATCTGGAGGTAACACGATTTCTGGGGCACTCACTGACTTGATCGGCCGGTTGTGTAGGTTCCCACCAGTCAGCAGAAGGAAGGGGTCTATGACGTCCCAAAGCGACACCCAGTGAGTGACCGTGCACATGCAGGTGTCCCCCGCCGCCCCCTAGCCTGCCTCCCCCCTCTCAGACAAACCTCTCAGCTGTCCCCGGTTTACCCACCACACCCTTGAAGAGCTTCGTAATGCTGTAATTTTGCAGGGATTCTGCTGCCTGTTAATACTGTGACCCAATGTGCCTGTGATTTTATTTTCCTCTCTGAGAGGTTTGCTGGGATCCAGTGCTCTGTGCTGTGTGCTGTGCTACTGTTCTGCTTGCGATGTTATTGTGGCAGCTGATCGTCTCGATGTACTCCATGGTGCCTGCTCCCTGTGGATAACTCAGTCAGTGTGTGTAAGAGTGTGTCACGCTGAGTTCTGTCTGTGCTGTGACTGCATGCCATGTTAGGTTGATGACGCATGTTTGGTGTTGCAGTGAATCCAATTTCAACATGCATGACCATATCCCACGCCGTGTGGAATGAGCATTTTGTTATTGCTACAGTTTTTCCTTTCAGGGGCTATAAATTAGCAGTGAATGGCCAAATATAAAATCTTTCTCAAAAAAGCTAATTTATTTGTCTTTGCTCTACATTAACCCGCTGAGGTCAATGGATGAGCACAGGCATCCAACTCTGTTTTTTTATGTTCTTGTTAATAAATCAGCAATGAAATGTCACAGAGACTTCATTCAACTGCTTCCTGAAACTGAAGAGTGTCACCTATAGTTTAAATCCCTGTTCTCTATTATCTTTGCCTCACAGCCAATCCCAGAACCTGGATAATGTCACATAGATCTGCCTCTCTCTCTCTGCCTGGCACTACAACAGGCTCATTCAGAACATAGTGTTTCTCTGTTCAGGAGTCAGACTCATTCACACTGCCACTAAACCCTCATAAATGCTTAAAAAAACAATGGTCCTGTCAACCTGAAGATGCTGGGCATTTTATGTGAGGGACTTTCCACACAGATATTTATGGACATCAAATTGTTTTTATTTTACATTTATTTACAATGATGTGCAATTTTCTTCATATGACACCATTTTTGTGACCCAAAGACTTTGGTGAACCCATATCTAGCAGCAGAACTGTTCATTCACATATATAAAGATGTATTTTCAAGAGTGATTTGAGGAATTTTCTAAAACTGCATTTCATTTTTTTTTAGATTTAGAACCAAAATATTTATCCCTACAGCGTTCTACACAAATATGTGACACATATATTCTTAAAGATGAGATTTTTGTAAACATGCAACATATTGCCATTACAATAAAAAGACCTTAAAATGGGAATTACTGAACGTATGGTAAAATCTAAGAAGAATGCCCAAGACCACAGAGGGTTAAAGACATGTTGAGTTGGTATTCCAAAAAAAGTTCCTTTATGTTTTGCGGAACTAAATAGACTATATACGAGGTCTGTGAGAAAAATATCTGACCTTATTATTTTTTTAAAAAACCATATGGATTTGAATCACGTGTGATTACATCAGCCAAGCTTGAACCCTCGTGCGCATGCGTGAGTTTTTTCACGCCTGTCGGTGCCGTCATTCGCCTGTGAGCACGCCTTGTGGAAGGAGTGGTCCAGTTCCCTTGTCGGATTTTCATTGTCTGAGAAGTTGCTGAGAGACTGGCGCTGTGCTTGATCAAAATCTTTTCAAGAACTGTGAGGCACATCCGAGTGGAGACCATTCGAGAAATTCAGCTGGTTTTCGGTGTAAATTTTAACGGCTGATGAGAGATTTTGGATTGTTTCTATTGCTGTAAGGACTTCCCACGGAGCGGGACGTCGCGCAGCGCTCCAAGGCGATGTCGTCATCCTGTTTCAAGCTGAAAACCTCCAAATTTAAGCCTCTGTTGACCCAGGATGTCGTGAGAGAACAGAGAACTTTCAGAAGAGGTCAGAATCAGCAGTTTATCCGGACATTCCACTGTTAAAAGAGATTTTTTTAATGAAAGACGTGCAGACGGTTAGGTGGGTCAGCTCGCACCTGGCGCGGCGCGCCCGCCACAGGACAAACACCTCCGTTGGAAGCCTTAAGGACAAGTTGGAAAATGCCCTGCTGTTAAACAATTTCTCAGATACTCACTCAACTGAAAGCCACCAAAAGCCGCCTGGATTTTACAAATGGATATCAACACAGAGGTGTTTTTCCTGTGGCGGGCGCGCCGCGCCGGCTGTGGGTCGACACGCTAATCCGTCCGCACGTCTTTCATTAAAAAAATCTCCTTTAACAGTGGAATGTCCGGATAAACTGCTGATTCCGACCTCTTCTGAAAGTTCTCTGTTCTCTCACGACGTCCTGGGTCAACAGAGGCTTAAATTTGGAGGTTTTCAGCTTGAAACAGGATGACGACGTCACCCTCGGAGCGCTGCGCGACGTCCCGCTCCGTGGGAAGTCCTTACAGCGATAGAAACATCCAAAATCTCTCATCAGCCGTTAAAATTTACACGAAAACCAGCTGAATTTCTCGAATGGTCTCCACTCGGATGTGCCTTCACAGTTCTTGAAAAGATTTTGATCAAGCACAGCGCCAGTCTCTCAGCAACTTCTCAGACAATGAAAATCCGACAAGGGGCTGGACCACTCCTTCCACAAGGCATGCTCACAGGCGAATTACGTCACCGACAGGCGTGAAAAAACTCACGCATGCGCACAAGGGTTCAAGCTTGGCTGATGTAATCACATGTGATTCAAATCCATATAGTTTAAAAAAAAAATAAAACTGTCGGTTTCTTTTCTAATAGACCTCGTAGAGTTAAATCAGTGCTGTGATGTGTTTTAAGTCAAGTTGTTTTTCAGTCATCTCAGTTATCTCTGAGCACAAATGTAGAAAGTTAGAAGACAGTCCAGCTTTTCATTGAAGACATCCAGCTTTTTCACTGCAGCCAGACACTCCTCCAGATTTACGATATGAGAGACCTTACCCACATAACCAGGCACATACATGACATAATTATTATTAGTATTGCTATTGGCTACGTATAATCTGACCAAGGCAGCCGATCGGCTCTGTGTAAGCTCGATCCCTTCAGATCTCAGAAGCTAAGCAGTGCGGGACCTATTTAGTGCTTGGATGGGAGACCTCTTTGGAACACCAGCGGCTGTGTGTGTTTCTCCAGTTAAAACTGGAGTTGCGTCAGGAAGGGCATCCAGCATAAAACTTGTGCCAACTACCAACGTGGATCTGGCTGTATCCGCTGTGGTGACCCCGAACACAAAACTGGAGGAGCCTGTTGTGTGTGGGCCGCTGAAGAGGAGGTACTGCTGGCCCATCACCACCAGAGGGCGCCCTGCCTGGAGTGCGGGCTCCAGGCACCAGAGGGGCGCCGCCGCCTGATGAGAGCAGCCAGGGTTGACAGCCTGTCACCCATATACTGGACACAGCTGACTTCACTCAGTACGGAGGTATATCAGCAGGACAGCGTCTCCACCTCAGTGCCGAGATATCACCTTGAGTTTCAGGTAATCACCTCTGCAACATATATCTGTGTTCAGATAAGTACTCACCTTTCCTGCTTCAGTGTGACAAGAGGTGGAGGCGGCTTTGCCCCTCTCATCTACCGGGTGCGGTCGCATCCCACCCTGTGTGTTTGTGTTCTTTCCCGCCAGCAGTACCAGGGATCCGACGAGCGGAGGCAGTGGCCACCTGGGAATTCGGGACTTGGCGGTTTCCAGTACTTCTGGTTTCGGTGGCAGAGGAGATCTGGGTGGTTTCCGGTTTCAATAGGACGGACGTCTCCTACCTTCGGCCTGCCCACAAGACACCAGCAGATTTCGGCTTACATCTCCAATTGCTAATTGTTGTATCAGTTGTGCTATTTTCACAACAGTAAACTTGTTCTTACTTTTCTCCATTGTCCGTTCATTGCGCCCCCTGTTGTGGGTCCGTGTACCTACACTTTCACAACAGAGCCAAATAGACAACAGTAATCTGACCAAGAGCTACAACATAGACAGAATTACAGTGGACCTATGACAAAACCTAGGGGTACCCCATATTTTATTGTAGAAGCCTTACGTGTGGTACATCATAAAGAACACACTGCAATTGACCTGACAGGTAAGACCTCAGTAATGAAAGTACCTAATCACAAATGTCAAAATAAATTTCAGTTTGTTCCAGCAAAATGCATTAATAAACTCTCTTAGAGGCTGCACTTAGATCCAACAATAGCAACACCAATGTGGAATTAGCATCCATAACCAGAAATAAATCTTTCACCATTAGTGAGTGTAGTCTCTGTGGAAAAATGTGCCCAAACCGCTGACTACAAAGGCTGAAAACATCATTTCCCCAACAAATATGTAAGGAAATTGCTGAGCAACTATTTTTACAAGACCTGAGAGAAAAAAATGTCAATTTGGAATGTCCTGAAATGAAAGAAACCAAATTGTGTACCGAGCAAGAAATACCAGATGGGTTGTCCAACAATCAATGACATTACCAATGAACTACAGAAAGCAGGGTTGAAGATATCACGATTCACCATTCGTATACTTTGGGAGGACAAATATCAAGGTCTGCAAAATTAACAGAGAAATGCAGCCAAATTATTTGAGTGAAAGGCAATGGCACGCAATATGCTAACAACTCAAAAAAGGATTTTATCAGGAGGAAAGTGATGAAGATTTGCAACTGGCCAAGTCAATCATCAGACCCAAAAGGGCAACTCCAGCAATTTCAAACTGGGCCCTATTTGTAGACGTTTTGGGGGTTTTACTTGGAAAATACAACACTAAACATTATCATGGGCTAAACAGCTACACAGTGTAAGTGTGTGGGCCAAGCTAAAAACCTCAATATGACTGTTTTCAGCCCTGCTGAATATGCAAAATAAATAAATAAATAAAAATAAAAATAATAATTTCAAGTGTCTGGAAGCATGAAGAGGATCCCTGGAGGTATACTGTTGATGTGCAGGTTTTACTTCAGTAAATGTAGAAAAACATTTTAAAATGATTAATTTGACAGGGAGTAGTTTACCTTGCTTACCCAAATATGGATGGTCATCATATTCACATGGCTCATCTGTACATTCACAGTCGTCTAAATATTCAGCCATGACTTTATGAATAGACTTGACAACTTTAGCTTCATTGGTAAATAACACAGATGAGCACCTCATCAACAGTCGACTCCGCGATGGGTGGTGTGCCAATCCGAAAAAAGACTAAGGTAATTCGCCACCTGTATAATCAGTCATTTTCCAAAGTTTCTTTACATTTGCTGAAGTTAATATGAACACATTTACCTTAAAGTGGATATGACACTTAAAGACAACATAGTCTTATTACATGTAACAAAGGTTATATAATTCAGTCAACCTAAGCATTTTGGGAAGATGGATGCGGTTCTCCCGTTATATACAACATTGAACGTCCCGCCACTGAAAAATGTGCACGCCCCGTGACCAGCTTCCCGCTGAGCACCAAGCCTGAAATATGTCACTACGTGTACACCGTATCAGCTTGCGCGCCTGGCGGCCGTTGTTTACACTTTTTTAACAGCATAAACTTTGATTAAACACAGCTCTCAGTGACTTGTTTGTCGATATACCTGACCAGTGTGTCGCAGCATGTTGCACAAACACAAGGGCAAAAGGTTTTAGCCTTTTCAAGTCCTGACAGGTTGATTGAAAGCCGCGATGTTGTGCGATGCACGAAATGTCCGGTTACCGCTCCCTCCGCTCGCACACACGCATTTGCTCCCAATAAAATAAAATTTCAACCCCGAATAACATGTTCACAATAATCTTGAAATGGTCAAGGAACTTGTAAAAATATCAGTACAATACGTAGTAAACATGGCGGTGGCATGTTCACTGTTGTTTTCGGCAATCTTTTTTGAAACTTTCGTTGTTTATTTCCTATTCTTTCGTGAAAATAATGTAACTAAACACAGATGAATGCAATGCCATGCACTCGAAAACGGCAAAAACCCGAAAGTAATGACGGTGGTCCGCAAGTAATAGCTACACTGTTGTGGCTCCGGAACAGTAACAAAGGCAGTAAACAGACGCTGGAATTGAAAATGCTATAATTAGAGTGTTATAAACAGCAGCAACAAAAATCAAAGCCTCCCTTACCATTCCGTATTCTGCAGCCTTTCAAAATCCATCGGAATTGGCACGTCTCTTGCCTCTGCTTCGGCTCCGCCATAAGCTCCATCTGCATTATTTTCCAGAATGCTCCTGGTTTGAATGTTCATCCAAAAGATACGGCTCGAATCTGTAGGGTCTAATCACTGCTGCAACATCCTCAGGATCTCAGTCAGTCTCAATTTCCTCACAGAAATAATCCACACTTGAAGAGTCAGAAAAGTTCTCGATCTCATCACTGTCCATGCTGAGGTCTATCTGTTCCTGTTGTCAATCGAACAGACAAAGACGGGACTCTCCACGCTGTGACATCACTGCATCACGTGTCCGCCGATGGAATGCGCTTTCCAAGAAACACACTTTTGAGAAGCTGTACAAACTTTATTTCTCAGTGATAATGATTAAAACTACTTTCAACTTACTATACTGTATGTATATTTTGATATTTATATGTTTTACCTCATTTTTTAGGTGTCATATCCACTTTAAGTTGGATTCTCTCCAAGCACCTCTGCAACTCTTCCCACTAAACATTAGACATCTTATTGATATGCAGATCGTGTCTATATTGCGTTTGTAGGGTCCATAGAACATCCAACAGATGTCTAATGTTTAGTGGGTTTGTTCATTCATTTTCTGAATCATTTCTGTTGTTCCATTTGTGTGACACGGGGTTTGGAGGCTATTCCGGCAGCCAGTGGGTGAGAGGTGGGGTACACCGCTAATCTATCACAGGGCCAACATGCATTGATAGACAAACTCATTCACACGCTCACTCACATAGCCTGCATGTCTGCATAACCAGGTCGGAAGCGAACCCAAGACCTCACTGTGAGGCAACTGTGCTAACCACTAAGGCAATCATTTCTGCTGCTCTTCATGCCCTTTTGCTGGTTCAGTGGTAATAGGAACCAGGTTTTCTGCTTGTTTCATAGTCCCTGATAGTTTTACCCCGGTTCTTATTGTAATACTGTTCCTTACAAAGTACAAAGTCAAACTATTTCTCAGATTAAATTATTCAAAATCAAGGTGAAAAAACAGGTCTGGATTCTGATGAACTTCTTTCTTGCAGGAGATCCATTCGTTCAGAACCCTGACCAAAGGACTGAAACAATTTATTTAAAACACATCATGGGCGTGACAAAAGGCAAATCTCATTTTGCAAATCCTTCCCTTACTGGTCTCCCATGGGCATAGAGGGAGATCTGGACCCCTGCCGAAAACCACGCAATGGCGGGACATATTGTAACTTATGCTGTAACTTGAATTTCTTTGTTCCAAGTTCCAACTGGTTCAAACCAGTTCCACATGCACATTTATGCACATAGCAAACTAAAAATATACCAAACTAAAAGTATAACCATTTAAGTAAAGTACATAACACCAAAAGAAATAGCAAAGAAAACAAATAACAAAATAACAAATATAAACACACAGATATGTCTAACACCCCTTACATGGAATAGCTGTTGAGTCCTTCACATTATAGCCTTCTAAGTCAATACTGGACGGATTCATTTTTATCCCAACTGAAAAGATGAACCTACAAACCTCTACAAAGAGAACCCAGGTTGAAAAATCCCCTTTGAGCCAAACCAAACATGCATTCCACCTCCTCATGGGAAGATTGAACATCTCCAAACCAAACAAAAAACACCTGAAAGAGGCCAATATAAAGTCTGGACAAGCAGGACAAAAGTAGAAACCAACAATTTGGTGATGTCATAGAGTCGCAGGTTTGATGCTGTTATTGAAAGGAAGAGATATGGTATACAAATAATGAATGTTTGTGTTCAATGGTACGAATATTTCATGAGGCGAAAGCTGGAAAATACCATTCAACAAGGCCTCGTTGAATGGCATGTTCCAGCTTTTGCCTCATCAAATATTCATACCATTGAACTCATAAACATTCATTATTTGTTTTATATAACGGCTAAAATAGATCCTTGTCATTTGATATTTTATTAATTTAAAAACAACAGAAAAGGGACTTACATTTTGGTGTTCCACTGTTGCTAAAGTCCAAGTTGTGACATGTAGTCCGGTGATGCAGTGCACTGACTTTGGACTTCCATAAAAAAAAGACTTTGTGTAGTTCCTCAGTCCAGCTAAAAATCATGTCAGCTTTTCATCTGAACAGCTCTTCATGCATCCAGACAGCTTACACTGGAGTGGATTGGGTGTGTGTGTGTGTGTGTGTGTGTGTGTGTGTGTGTGTGTGTGTGTGTGTGTGTGTGTGTGTGTGTGTGTGTGTGTGTGTGTGTGTGTGTGTGCGTGCATGTGTGTGTGCATGCATGTGTTACAAGAATTAGCACCATCAGTTAGCTCAATCAAAACGCTTGTGTCGTTGTCCCATGCATGTGTGCGTGCATGTGCTAACACAACCGAGTCTGCACTTGTGCATACGTGTACTGCAAAAAAAAGACTGTGCACATCCTCAGTGCAGTAAAAAAAGAAAAGAAATTAGTCCAGCTTTTCATTCTATCTTCCTGCTAACAGCCTACAGAAAGCACAGTGGATTTATTTTATATATATGTGTGTGTGTGTGTGTGTGTGTGTGTGTGTGTGTGTGTGTGTGTGTGTGTGTGTGTGTGTGTGTGTGTGTGTGTGTGTGTGTGCGCGCGTGCAGAGTGCAATGGTACCAAATGTATGGAACCAAATTTGCACTCTAAATGGAACCAAACTGCACTCTAAATGCAATGCGACACAAATGGGATGAATAATCCCTCATGTGACATACAAAGCACCAATCAAATGACAAGGATCCACTCAGCCATTACATAAAACCAAATGTTACATTCTTGACCGTAAGGATTACCCGTCCCAGTAGTTTTGCTTTCCTCAAACTTGTGTGATGTGCTATGAAAAGTGGCCGTGTTCATTGCCGATTAGCACGCTGAGGTGTAAATACCACAAAATACGAGGTCTGTTAGAAAAGTATCCGACCTTTTTATTTTTTTCAAAAACCATATGGATTTGAATCACGTGTGATTGCGTCAGACAAGCTTGAACCCTCGTGCGCATGCGTGAGTTTTTCCACGCCTGTCGGTTGCGTCATTCGCCTGTGAACAGGCTTTGAGTGAGCACTGGTCCACCCCCTCGGCGGATTTTCATTGTCAGGAAATGGCCGAATGATTTGGGCTTTTTTTTCCATCAGAATTTTTTCAGAAACTGTGAGAGACCTCCAGGTGGACACCGTTCGGAAAATTAATATGGCTTTCAGGGACGATTTTATGGGGATTACACAGATTAAGGAGTGATCCAGATGGTTTAAAGACTGCCCACAACTGCTGAGAGTGCGGCGCGCTCCCAGCCCCCATCGACAGGCTGACACCCCGCTGGAACAACCAGATCATTTCCAACATGAAGGCTTTGTTGATCCGGGACCTCATCTGACTTTCACAAAAAGGCAGAAGATGTGGACATCAGCACTTTTTCGGTACATTCCACCGTTACAGGAGTTTTTATCATGGAAAGAAAAGCGGAGGGACGCGCCACGGAGCCGTTCATTACGCGGGACAAAACCACCTCGGTGTTGGTCTCACAGGACGGCTTAAAGGTGGATTTCAGATGGATTCCAGTTGCTTTTCAGTCGTGTGATTATCCGACTGTGATTGTGCATGAGCTGGACCTGCCCCAACATGTCCTGGAAGGCTTCATCACGGCGTTGCTTTGCGCCATGCAGCTCCACCGCGATGCGCGGAATTCCTCCGCACGTCTGTCTCAATGTGCCGAAAAAATGCTGATGTCCACTCTTTTCACAATTCCTTTGCTAGTCAGACGACATACCGGATCAAGACAGCGTCCAGTTTAGAAATGAACGGCACATTCCACTGTTACAGGAGTTTTTGTCATGGAAAGAGGAGCGGAGGGACGCGCCACGGAACCGTACTTTACGCGGGACAAAACCACCTCGGTGTTGGTCTCACAGGACGGCTTAAAGGTGGATTTCAGATGGCTGTCGGTTGCTTTTCAGTCGTGTGATTATCCGATTGTGATTGTGCATGAGCTGGACCTGCCCCAACATGTCCTGGAAGGCTTCATCACGGCGTTGCTTTGCGCCGAGCGGCTGCACCGCGACGCACGGTGGAGCAGCTTCTCTTTCCATGACAAAAACTCCTGTAACAGTGGAATGTGCCGTTCATTTCTAAACTGGACGCTGTCTTGATCCGGTATATCGTCTGACTAGCACAGGAATTGTGAAAAGACGTGGACATCAGCATTTTTTCGGCACATTGAGACAGACGTGCGGAAGAATTCCGCGCGTCGCGGTGGAGCTGCATGGCGCAAAGCAACGCCGTGATGAAGCCTTCCAGGACATGTTGGGGCAGCCTTTTTGTGAAAGTCAGACGAGGTCCCGGATCAACAAAGCCTTCACTTTGGAAATGATCTGGTTGTTCCAGCGGGGTGTCAGCCTGTCGATAGAGGCTGGGAGCGTGCCGCGCTCTCAGCAGCTGTGGGCGGTCTTTAAACCGTCTGGATCACGCCTTAATCTGTGTAATCCCCATAAAATCGTCCCTTAAAGCCATATTAATTTTCCGAACGGTGTCCACCTGGAGGTCTCTCACAGTTTCTGGAAAAAAATTGATGCAGCAAAGCTCCAAATCATTCAGACATTTATTCGCAATAAAAATCCGATGAGAGGGGTGGACCAGTGCTCACACAAAGCCTGCTCACAGGCGAATGACGCAACCGACAGACGTGAAAAAACTCACGCATGCGCACGAAGGTTCAAGCTTGGCTGATGCAATCACACGTGATTCAAATCCATATGGTTTTTGAAAAAAATAAAAAGGTCGGATACTTTTCTAACAGACCTCGTATACTCTGGCATTTGAAAATGTCTTCTCATATTTTTCTTTTGGTCTTAAACCAAAACATCTTCGGTGTGCAGCAAAAAACAGAGAAGCTTTCTGGTCCAATACTTTCATAGAGGACTGCAGAGTTATCGACGTAAAACAGATTTTTATATGAAAGATTTTGTTGGAGAAAATGCTGTCACAGTGTGTATGTGTGTGTGTGTGTGTGTGCGCGCGTGTGTGTTATTAGCTACCTCTGCCAGTGGTTATAATGAAAGACGACCTTGACCACAGTCGGGTTGCACTATAACTCACCTGCTCTTTATCAGACTATAAAGATGCCACTTATATGGCTGCCTGAATTAATCTGCTAAAATCTCCACACCACCGGCCTGCTGTCCCCCGCCGATCTGTGCATGTGAGAACTCTTCTCCTCATGTTGCCAGGCTGTCATCCAGTATTCCCTCCAGCCCTCAATCTATTCCCTACAGTGGCTCTTTTATCTCTAAACAGCTAAACTGGACTCCTCCATATTACTCCTGGCAGTCCAGCGGCCCGCTCTTTGAATTTGGGTACAGGCTGGAGATCCATCAGCATATTATTCTCAGCTTTGGTAAGAAGCTTACAGGCACCACAGTGGTTTTGTTCTCTCCTCTCTCACCCAGTAACACATGCTGCTATTTGGATTGCCTTTTGTGCTGGCAGGTGTTTGAACCTGAATAAATCCAATATCTCTTTCTTGTTTTCCCATCACTTGGACCAGTCGTTCATTCTTGTTGCTTCAGTTGGTGTTTTTATCATTTCCCCCCCCCCACTCAGTCAGAAGAAGTACAGCTTCAATCATTTTTGTGAATGGCTCGTGAAATTTGAATTTCTGTCATAGACAGCTTCAATCAAAGACAAAACGAGTAAAAAAGTAAAAAAAATAAAAGCTGCTGTGCTGGTCTCTGTGGGCCATTTTTACATGTGGTTGCAGAATTCAGCGAATTGATGATGATGATCAGTTTACTAGTGAGTCCCTTCGGCTCCTCCTTTGTTTGCACTCGGGGTCGCCACAGCAAATCCAAGGTGGATTTGCATGTTGAATTTGGCACAAGTTTTTTCGCCAGATGCCCTTCCTGGCACAACTCCACATTACATGGAGAAATGTGGCAGGGTTGGGGTTTGAACCGGGAACCTTCCACACTGAAAGCAAGTGCACTAACTACTTGGCCACCACCCCTGCCTCTGAATCTCAATTTACTGCTCTCAGGAAACTCTTGTTTATTGGCGCCACAGGGGAGGTTATGTTTTCACTTGCATCTTTTGATTGGTTCACGTATTGTTGCCACGTTGGCGACTTTCTCACTAAATCTGGTGACTTTACAAACCCTCTTGACGACTTCTTTTCTCAAAAGTGACTAGCGACAAATCTGGCGACTTTTCTTGGTATCACTGGAGACTTTTCTGGTGTTTGGTGACTCAGAACTAGTATCTGTTCTGCCCACCTCCACTGCTGCTGCAAAGCCACAAGAGCCCGATTGCAAAGCAATGAGCGGAGGGATATCTACAATCCTCCGCGTTCAAACACGCACGCGCGATGCCTCCGCGGCTGTTCCTGCATTGAATGACAGACCTGACTCGGACTCGCTCAGCCTACTCACCTTGTTTGCTGTGCTGTGACGAACTAGTCTCCAGACTTTGAGGATCCCTGGCCTTGAAAAGTAACTTTTCTTACTGAGGAGTTGGCAACACTGGGTTCAGTGTTTGTTTGTCACAAGAATTAGCATAAATGTGAAACATAATGTCTTTAAATATATTTTAAATATCACTGAACTGGCATACATGAAAAATAAAAGGAAAAGTATCCTCCTGGCAAATCCACTAGTAGGTAGAGGTAGTGTGTGGGTGAGACCTGAATGGGACAAATAAAGGCCAGACACGCCCTCATCTCATATGCCGCGTTCACACCGGGTGCGATCAGACGCTACAAATTCGCGTGGGTCGCCAGGTGACGGACGCGCCTCCTTCGCCAGGTGTGTCGCTCTGCTTGGGTGGACTTTCGCTGCGAAAATTCGCCCCGGTGCGTCATGAAATAGGAGGAGCTTCCATTCCGCTCACCGGCTCCGGTTGTCAGTCAAGTTAACATGACGGACCTTGATCACACGGAGCGAGTTGCTGTGGAAAGCTCCCAATACAGAGAGTATCATTATTTGCTGCAGGAGTTGAGTCTGGGTGACGGCCGCTTTCAGCGGTCCTTCCACCTCTGCGGGAGCCAGTTTGAGGATCAACTGTCCCATTCACGCGCACACATGTAAACAATTAAAAAAAAAAAGAATGAAACTCCGCTGCTTACTACAGCTCGCTCTTCCCCCAAAAAACTCTGTCATAATTGTGTTTAGAAACCAGTCCCCATTTGTTTTATTATACAGCTGTGTAGTTAATTAATAAAATATTCTCTACAGACGATTCGCTTGCGCGCGCACGTAAAAAAAGAAAAGGAAAAAGCTCCGCTCCCGCTGCTGCAAGTACGGCTGCTGCTTGCTCCAAAAACTCTGTCATAATTGTGTTTAGAAACCATTCACCTTTTGCTTTATTATACAGCTGTGTAGTTAATAAGTAAAATAATCTCCAGGACGATTCGCGTGGGCGCGCACACGTAAAATAAAAATAAAAAGAAACTCCGCTGCCCGCTGCTGTGGTGCTGGTGTTCGCTCCAAAAACTCTGTCGTGATTGTGAAATAAAGGACAAAAGAGACATAAGTCCTGCTCACAGGCTGCTATCAGATACAGGACATGTTCACATCTTCAGTCAAACTCCAGACATCTCCACGTCACTACATATTCAGTCCCTGATTGGTCATCGCGGCGCGACGAGATGAAAAAGTTCCGATTTTTCAACTTGGGGAGGAGGGCAACGCGACGTGAGGCGATGCAATATCGCGCCACAAACGCGCAAAACGCTCAAAATCACTTCACTCGCGTCCATCGCGTCGCGCTGCGCGGTTTGGCGACAAAACGCGTCCTTACATAGGGATTACATGGCAACCTGTGGCTGCAGTCGCTCGCGTCGCGCCAGGTGTGAACGCGGCATTACAGTACTTACCATGTAAGCTAAGGCTAACAGGCTAACCTTGGTGGTGGTGTTTGTTTAACATGTAGTTTTATGGACTGGCAGTGGTTTTCATAGTGGGTGGTTTGGGTGTTGTTGTTATAAACTGTGACCAACATATTTATTGCCTCAGTCACTGTGGCACCATCAGTCAACCTAATCTGCTAAGCGGTCAATACCTGCTAACCGTGCTAACATACAAATTAAACACTAAAATTTTACTCAGGTGAGTTACTGTAGCATTGACTTCTTAAAAGATGGTCCATTACTATAATTAACCGCATAGTAAACCATAGTATCTCAAATATTTTTAATAAAATGCTGAGAAAGGACAAGTGTAATCAAGTCGACAACAGTTAGGTGCCACTCACTAGCATAGCAAATGCTGCTGCTAGCTGTGGCTGTGTGTATACACACACACACACACACACACACACTGCAGGTTGCCACTTCATTCGCCCTATTGACGTTTCAAATCCCGCAAAACTTCAGAGAGGTCGCCGCTCTGCGAGATCTCAGTAACATTGAGAACTGCATTGAGATGCTCTGATCACACTGCACTTTAACCGCTGCACACAGACAACACCATTAACATCGCAACATAAAACTGTTTTTATATTGTGCCTAAAACTCTCATGAATATATTCTCTGGGTTTATAGATGTTGTTATTGTGTTTGTTTTATGTAAACATGCGAGAATCACAGGCTGTCTCTCCGTTATTTTCAATGGGAGCTGCTGTGAGCTACAATCGCTTCCTGATCATGTCGTTCTGGGGGAAAGTGAAGTTTGCTCTTTAACATTTTGATTATTGTTCTTTACAACACTGTTTGTCCTCTTTGTTCCAGACTAATATATATAATATGTCTGAAATTCGGTTTGCGTTTATTAAATTCCACGCAGATTAAACTTAGCAGACACGGATTATTTGTTATAATTGTTTTAGCAAGTTTTCAGGGTATCATGCAGCAGTCTCTTATTAACATTACGAAAAGCATAAAATAACTACATTTGTTTGACTGCAGCGACTCTCTGGCACGCAAGGGATTATGGGATATGTCAATAGGGTGAATTGCTTCATTGCAAAATACAATGCTAAAATAATTTTTGTTATTTTTGTAATCGCTCAAAGCCAGAGTCATAACTGAAATCACAATTCAATTAATCACTCAGCTGTAGTGTGAATGGGTAAATGTGAGACATCATTGTAAAGCAGCCTGAGTGTCTGCATCTCATGGAAATACACTGTAGAACTTTGTTTTTTGTCTATATCTTATGTAATAATACATGCAACACATTTCCAAAAAAATCCTTATATCTTTAAAATAAATAGTTTCTTGAAGCTCTTGGTGAAAGCCCAGTTATAAATGTGTTTGAGTCAGGTGGCTGTGGGCAGGATGTTGTTATGGAGGTTGAAGCCTTGCAATATGGGTTGAGGTTTACATGGTTTAGTGACCTGTTCCCCTCGCAGCAACAATGTATTCTGCTGACTGCATCTCCAGTTGTACAGGGTTTGATGAACAAAAGCATAATTTAAGAATCGTGTCATAACAGCAGCAACAGCATTTGTTGTAATATCACTGATTGGAATGTGATCAGAAGCAGCACCACTTTTTTTGACTGTAATCATTTATTGTAGCCTGGGAGCCAGACAAATGTGAGAGCTCATATTCAATCAATCAATCAATTTTTTTATATAGCGCCAAATCACAACAAACAGTTGCCCCAAGGCGCTTTATATTGTAAGGCAAGGCCATACAATAATTATGTAAAACCCCAACGGTCAAAACGACCCCCTGTGAGCAAGCACTTGGCTACAGTGGGAAGGAAAAACTCCCTTTTAACAGGAAGAAACCTCCAGCAGAACCAGGCTCAGGGAGGGGCAGTCTTCTGCTGGGACTGGTTGGGGCTGAGGGAGAGAACCAGGAAAAAGACATGCTGTGGAGGGGAGCAGAGATCGACCACTAATGATTAAATGCAGAGTGGTGCATACAGAGCAAAAAGATAAAGAAACAGTGCATCATGGGAACCCCCCAGCAGTCTACGTCTATAGCAGCATAACTAAGGGATGGTTCAGGGTCACCTGATCCAGCCCTAACTATAAGCTTTAGCAAAAAGGAAAGTTTTAAGCCTAATCTTAAAAGTAGAGAGGGTGTCTGTCTCCCTGATCTGAATTGGGAGCTGGTTCCACAGGAGAGGAGCCTGAAAGCTGAAGGCTCTGCCTCCCATTCTACTCTTACAAACCCTAGGAACTACAAGTAAGCCTGCAGTCTGAGAGCGAAGCGCTCTATTGGGGTGATATGGTACTACGAGGTCCCTAAGATAAGATGGGACCTGATTATTCAAAACCTTATAAGTAAGAAGAAGAATTTTAAATTCTATTCTAGAATTAACAGGAAGCCAATGAAGAGAGGCCAATATGGGTGAGATATGCTCTCTCCTTCCAGTCCCCGTCAGTACTCTAGCTGCAGCATTTTGAATTAACTGAAGGCTTTTTAGGGAACTTTTAGGACAACCTGATAATAATGAATTACAATAGTCCAGCCTAGAGGAAATAAATGCATGAATTAGTTTTTCAGCATCACTCTGAGACAAGACCTTTCTAATTTTAGAGATATTGCGTAAATGCAAAAAAGCAGTCCTACATATTTGTTTAATATGCGCTTTGAATGACATATCCTGATCAAAAATGACTCCAAGATTTCTCACAGTATTACTAGAGGTCAGGGTAATGCCATCCAGAGTAAGGATCTGGTTAGACACCATGTTTCTAAGATTTGTGGGGCCAAGTACAATAACTTCAGTTTATCTGAGTTTAAAAGCAGGAAATTAGAGGTCATCCATGTCTTTATGTCTGTAAGACAATCCTGCAGTTTAGCTAATTGGTGTGTGTCCTCTGGCTTCATGGATAGATAAAGCTGGGTATCATCTGCGTAACAATGAAAATTTAAGCAATACCGTCTAATAATACTGCCTAAGGGAAGCATATATAAAGTGAATAAAATTGGTCCTAGCACAGAACCTTGTGGAACTCCATAATTAACTTTAGTCTGTGAAGAAGATTCCCCATTTACATGAACAAATTGTAATCTATTAGACAAATATGATTCAAACCACCGCAGCGCAGTGCCTTTAATACCTATGGCATATTGAATTTGCAATTGCAAATTAGTCTGGTCCTCTGCAATAGGTTCTGATTTTTCTCAGCCGTCTCAAACCTACCATTTTTCTGATATGGGGCGGATTGATCTACAGAGGTCTGTTAGGTAACCCCTTTGTGTCATTTAGTGATGTTTGGGAAAATATGTTAATATACAGTTGTGTCATTTCCCTGTGATAACAGACAAAACTATCTCCTTCACTCGTGAAATATTCGTACCATTGAACTCATAAACATTCATTATTTGTATACCATATCTCTTCCTTTCAATAACAGCATCAAACCTATGACATCATCAGGGAACAGTCATCTATTGTTTGGGTTATAGTTATGGTCATGGTTAAGGTTAGGTTAGAGTTAGCATTTCCAACATGTCTCACTAAATGAACTTGTCTACCTAACTCATCACATATTGATGTTTGTTCAGAAAAACTAACAAAATGGTTTTGCATCAAATTTTGACGATTTGGGAGTTAGAATGCGTTGGTTTGATGTGATGATAGACAGCGGGCCACAGTTGAGCCACCTTTCTAAACAACAACGATGGCTGCCACTGATATGGAATTATCCTTTGAATATGCTATCCTGTTAGCAATGTTGTTACAGTTACTTTGAAAAAGTAATCCAATTACTGATTACCCCTGGAAAAGTAACTTAGTTACTTTTCTGATGATCAATTTTAATTAAAAAGTAATTGAGTTTGATTACTAGTTACTTTATTAGTTACTTTCAGCAGCTGCTGACAACACCCCCTCCCTCAACATGAAAATGATAACCCGTCTTGCCAATGCTCACTTTATAGTCATCCTTTCTTGACTTCAATGAACATAAATACTTTAAAATAAAGACATCTTTCATGACCTCATATTTAAATGTTGATAGCACTGTAACGGTAAAATGTACCATTCCTAACCTACATAGATAGATAGATAGATAGATACATAATTAAGTGTTTTTTGTAAAATTGTAATTAACTATGAAATTGTTTCTAACATTTTTCTAAAATTTAAGTTTGTTCTAAACATTTTAGTTTTTAAAATTATTATTATTATTATTATTATTATAAGTAGTATGAGTAATAGTATGAGTAGTAGTCGTAGTAATAGCAAAAAAAAAATGTCTTTAAAAGTGGACCTTTAATCTAGGGGTGTTGTGGGGAGCCACGTCCCTCTCCCGCTCCATGCCCCCTTTCCGCCTTTTTTCGCCCCTGCTTTGGCGTCTGAGCAGGAAGGATGGATAATGTTTATTTATGCAGAAAGCAGACCAGATTGACAGGTAAGAAAGTTTCATCAGCATTTTTTTACGTCATGATTCCTGACATTTGGTGCATCTGGATGGAAAAAAAGTCGTTGAAAGTCTGTCTAATTAACGCATAATAGAAAGTAAACTGACAGGTCCCAGAATAATTATCACTAATTCCTACCTGAGAATAATAATTTTGATGTGAATTTCCTGTTTATTTCTGTGGAGGATCATTGTCCCGGGTGTGTTGGTGGACAGTGAGGAATAAATCTGTTCTCATTCCACATACAGACTTCATCATATTTCCACTACGCATTCAAACACTCTTTGCTTAGCTCACCAGTGACGTTAGGAAGGTTACAGTTATTAATTACATACTAATAAATAGAATTCCTGGCTTAATTCAAGTAGTCAAGTCAAGTCAAGTCAGCTTTTATTGTCATTTCTACAATACATCACAGACATATTGAGAACTGAAATACCTGATCTCTGGACTCCCTGACCTCACAAAAGAAGGTATTTAAAAAAATATAATAACAAAATATAAATATATCAAGTGTAGAGATCTAACAGCTAAAAAAAAAAAAAAGTTATAATAGTGTAATTGTAACAAAATTATACAAAAGGTAAATGTAAACAAACAAATACTTGTAGTGCAAAGTAGCAGGACAACATTCAGCAGTAATGGATATGTGCAAATTCCATGACCAGAGCAAAAATATATACAGTTGTTGATCATTGTGCAGAGAGTATTGTATGTATAAAAGTGCAATATCTTCACAGCAGCTAGGTTAGGGAGGTTAGGGAATTGACAGGAATGGAAAGTGAAACAGTCCAGTTTGTGTTTATGTGTGAGTGGAGAGCAACAGGGGGAAAGGGGGCAAAGCAGGGAGGGAGTTGAGTGTCCTGACAGCCTGGTGGAAAAAGCTGTCTCTCAGCCGGCTGGTCTTGGCCTGGAGACTGCGCAGTCTCCTCCCCGACGGCAGCAGGCTGAAGAGACTACGTAATGGATGAGTGGGGTCACTTATGATTCTAGTGGCTTTCTGGGTGAGGCGGGTGTTGTACAGTTCTTGGAGGGGTGGGAGAGAGGTGCCCGTGATCTTCTCCGCTGCTCTCACGATGCGTTGAAGGGACCTACGGCAAATCGCTGTGCAGGCGCCGTACCACACCGTGATGCAGCATGACAGGACACTCTTGATCGTACCCCTGTAGAACATGCACATGATGTGTGGTGTTGCTCCAACTCTTCGAAGTTTGCAGAGAAAGTAGAGGCGTTGATGAGCCCTCTTGGCCAGTGATGCGGTGTTAGTGGTCCAGGAGAGATCCTCCGACACATGCACACCCAGGAACTTGGTGCTGCTCACCCTCCCCACAGCAGCACCATCGATGGTTAGAGGGGAGTGTTGGGTGTGCACTCTCCTGAAGTCCACAACAATCTCCTTCGTCTTCTCCACATTCAAAAGGAGATTGTTGTTCTCGCACCACATGGTCAGCCGGCTGATCTCGCTCCTGTAGTGGGTCTCATCGTTGTTCCTGATGAGACCCACCACGGTTGTGTCATCCGCAAACTTGACGATGAGGTTTGAGCTGTAAAGTGGTGTGCGGTCGTGGGTCAGCAGTGTGAAGAGGAGGGGGCTCAGCACACATCCCTGGGGGGCCCCCGTGTTCAGAGTGATGGTGTGGGATGTGTTGCTGCCGACCCGCACTGCCTGAGGTCTCCTGGTCAGGAAGTCCAGCAGCCAGTTGCACAGTGAGGTGTTCAGACCCAGTTGGTCGAGTCTGATGACCAGCTGCTGAGGGATGATGGTGTTGAATGCTGAACTGAAATCAATGAACAGCATCCTAACATATGAGTCTTTATTGTCCAAGTGTGTGAGGACTGGATGGAGGACAGCACTGATGGCATCCTCTGTTGAACGGTTGGACCGGTATGCAAACTGGAAGGGGTCTAGGGAGGGGGGGAGTGCAGACTTGATGTGTTTCATGACTAACCGTTCGAAGCACTTCATGATAATGGGGGTGAGTGCGACAGGACGGTAGTCGTTGAAGCTGGATGGTGTGGACTTCTTCGGCACCGGGATGATGATGGTGGCTTTGAGGCACGTGGGAACGACCGACTGGCGCAACGAGATGTTAAAGATGTCCGAAAAGACATCTGCGAGTTCCCCCGCGCAATCCCTCAGTACGCGGCCAGCAATGTTGTCAGGACCAGATGCTTTCCGGGCATTGATCCTGCTGAATGTTCTCCTCACACTGTCTGCAGTCAGTGTGATCACCTGGTCACCCAGAGGGGGGGGGGGGGGGGGACTTATGTGCCGGTGTGGTGTTAAAGGCCTCAAAGCGGGCGAAGAAGTTATTAAGATCATTCAGCAGGGAGGTGGAGTTGCCGCAGGTCTGTGGCGGTGGCTTGCAGTCGGTCAAAGACTGCAGTCCTTGCCACATGCTGCGTGCGTCCCTGCTGTCGCTGAAGCGGTGGGCTATTCTCCTGAAGTACTCCTTCTTCGCCATCCTGATGCCTCGTGACAGGTTGGCTCTAGCTGTCCTCAGGCCAACTTGATCTCTCGCTTTGAAGGCCGCATTCCGGGCCTTCAAAAAAGACAGCGTGTGCACAACCCAGTCTCGCAGCATGTCGTGATTTAGCAGCACAAAATATACATTACTCTATTGGTTTGTCATATTGTCACGAAAGTGCAAAATTTTGGTTGGGATTAGGGGAAGGAGTAGGGTTAGGTTACGGTTAAGGTTAGGGTTGGGGGTAGGATTAGGGTTAGTAATAGTGAGTTTAAAAAAAAACCTGTCACAAAAATTTTAATAATTTTGTGATGGGAGGACAAAAAAATACGTGAGACTGGGCCGCATGTGTACATGCAAGTCTTTACTTTTTTAAACTAAAAAAGACCATTACTGTATTTTTATGTAAAGACACACCGTTTGTGGGTTTTCTATTTTTCTTCAGTGGGTGAGCTCAACTCAACGGGCGAGGTGCGCATGCGCAATTGCACGGTGGATCTCATCTCGAGGGGACACGGTCACCCGTTAAGATGAGCTCCACTACCAAAGAAAACCCACGTAAGTTTTATGTTTACATTAAAAATACAGTAATAAGTGGTTTGTTTTGGTTTTTTCCGTTTAAAAAGTAAAGACTTGCATTTGCACGCTGTCTTTAAAGCAAAACTTTGTTGTTAGATCACGGGGAGCTCAGCTAAACGGGGACCTTCGCTCAACACACGTAACTGTCGATTTGCGTTATGGGGAGATCAACTCAACGGGGGAGCTTATCTCGACAGAACACCGGATCTTGATTGGCGGACGTCAGAAATCTCGGGGTGCTCGTGTTTCTCCATGTCAGTGTAGCCGTCGCATGGCATATGTGGCTCATTAACCTGCAGTTATATTTATTTCTAGGCCTTGCAAAAGCCTAGGCATGTATGCTGTAAAATGAAGCAAGTGAACAGATAAATGAGTTCGTCCACTCCATTTTATTAATAACAACCACAATAACAAAACAATACATGCTCTGTTTTTAAACTAAGAAGAACTTATTAAAATAAACTTTGATGAACCACATCAATCTAAAAACCAACTTTTTTTTGCTTATGTAATGCACCATAATCCTGCCTGCCACCTACTGAACATTGCCACCTGCTGGACATGCCAGGGCGTCTTAAAGGGAATAAGCTCATCACCTACGTGATGGAAATTAAGAGTAGGTGGAACTGATTTTACGTGTACATTTAAATAAGCTTGTTTGTGAATTTCTCTCATTTCCAAAGCCCAGATCTGGCAACCACCAAGGCCACCATGGCTTGTTTTGGATGATACAGATGCATCAAAACATATGTCAATTTTTCATTGCCTTACATTCCACATGGAATTCATTACAGTTTTCACAAGCAGTGTTCAAGTAATAATTTAAGCTTATTTCCATCAGCAAGCAGAAGATTTCTGTATTCAGTTTGTCACAAGCTGTACTTTAGGTGAGATATGAGTTGGGCTGTGAAACAGTTCAGTTGGTTTGGGTGGTGAAAGGCGTGTTGGTGGTGAAAGGCGTTTTCTTAGAAATTAATGTGAGTGAGTGGTGGAAGTGGTCCGGCCCCTGTGCTTGTGTTTGGTAGCTCTGATGATGAGTTACTGTGGAAGTCTGTGCAGTGTTCAGCATTTGCACGAGTTGGCATGTACATGGCCATTTTGGGGTGGTTGTATCTACAGTCTGCTTGATGACTTTGCTGCAGCGTCTGCAGACTCCCTTCCAGCAGAAGTAATATTAAACTCTGCTTCATTTGTATAATCCACAAAAGAATCCATGTCTTTAACTACATTTGTCATGTATTTACATGTTTTTTCTCTAACTAAAAGAATACAGTTACTTTATTTTTTTACATCCTGATCTTTTCCCATTCTTCTGTGTATGTCAGTAAATGTTATTCCTCAGACTAATCACTTGAATGTGACTCTCAAGTTATAAAGTAAGTCCCTTCAACTGCTCCCTTGTTTGCACTCAGGGTCGGCACATCAAATTCAAAGTGGATCTGCATGTTTAATTGGCACACGTTTTACGCCAGATGCCCTTCCTGTTGCAACTCCACATTACATGGAGAAATGTGACAGGGGTGGGGTTTAAACCAAGAACCTTCAGGCACCTTGACACTTGCGCAATTCGTCATGCCAATGTGACCCGCTTTGTCCCTCTGGACACCGCACTTTGTCCCGTTTGATGCCACGTTATATAAAATAATTATATTGTAGCCGATGACGCATTTGCTGATAGAACCTGGGGCTGATGAAACCATTCTCTCATCACTCCCAGAATCACAGAGAAATTATCTACAGCTGCAGGTTGTCTCGTGCACATCATGCAGTGGAGAACGTATTTGGAACCATCTCAAAGGTAATTATTTATCATATTTATATTGTAATGGATTGGTAAAACAGTTGCATTTTCATTCTGTGTTATGAGTTAGATCGTGTATATGTAAAATTTGTTGTGTGTTGGGGGGGGGTGTGGCTGGACATTTTGGTGTTCTTTTCTTTTCTTTGCTCTCCAGGTGGTATGAAAACTGATTTGTCTGTGGAGAAGGTGCTGGCTGAAGAGTCCTTCACCCTCATCAACGTTATGTGCAGCACCTGTGGATGGTGCTCACATGCAACCTTAAAGACTTTCAGCTGAAGCAGATAATTAGATGGCGTTCTGCATTTAAGCCATGTGTGATTAAAGTAGAATTGCCGGGAACTCGACCTTGTGGTGTTCGTTTGTGAGACGCTGAGGACCACGCCTGGGTTTGACATTGTGCCTGTGAAGGAAGAAGGGTGAGGGACACATGCTGTCAGCACACATCAGAGGTGAATAATTGTTTGACTAATTGTTGATAGTAACTTGGTATTTTGTTACGCAGTATATTTGAATTGTGATAAGAATTGTGCTGCTCGCTTCTCACTGCCATG
Organism: Thalassophryne amazonica; assembly: GCF_902500255.1. Lineage (NCBI taxonomy): Eukaryota > Metazoa > Chordata > Actinopteri > Batrachoidiformes > Batrachoididae > Thalassophryne > Thalassophryne amazonica. Next base: position 87,572,861 of record NC_047112.1, read on the forward strand.
GCGTGCGGACAACTGATCCTCCACTTGTTGTGAGAAGCTGCTCATTTACATAAAGCTTGAATACAGACCTGAATGTGTTGCTGATAGTGTGTGCCTTTTGAAGGATATTACTGTAACTGCTGACTTACCTCACCTCTTCTATCCTTCGCAGAGAGTCGGTTTGTCGTGTCCACCTGGGGGGTGTTTGGCGGTAAAAGTGAGTCCAGAAGCGCCAGGCTTCGATCCTTTTAGGCGCTGGAGAGCGTGCCAGCCTTCACTCCACCAGACTGACGCATTTTTTGTTCATTCACTTTGTTATGCACCAGATGGTGGAAAGAATAAATTGTTTTGTTATTGGAACCGCTTTCTGGTTATTTTAGCACTGGGTTCCGTCAGACGCAGGTCTGCTCCTCAACCCGCGTCGACACATAACAAAATTATGTTTATTACAGATGTAACATCTCATCATAATCGTTCAGATGCGCTGCGCTGCAGCAGTAAAACACAGTGACACAGTAGAGAAGCTTGAATCTCCGACTGGACTGGGTTGCTTGACGCGAGGACGTTTCCCTTCAAATCGCAGAAGCTTCCTCAGCTAAAATTCTTGCTCTGGAAGTCTGACTTCTGTCTGACTCTTGTAGAGAAGAATAAAACAGAAGCCAACAAAAGCTGGAGTTTTAAACCTAACCAGACCCCTCCTACTGAGAGGCAGAGTGCTATAGGCTAGTGACTAAACAATAGCTCTAATTAGCAACTATTGTGCTGTAGTTAGCACACCTAATGGCAGGACAGCTGTCCCTCTAATGATGGGATGGATGCCTTTCTGATGGCTCTCTTGATGACGTGAATGACTCATTACCATGAACAAAAGACTGAAACTCCTTTGACCTGAGTACCCCATTGTAAACAGGGGATAAAGTGTGTCTCAGACCCCCTCCCCGGTTAAGGCTGGGTTTCAAACGTTTCACAAAGAATGCCTCCTTGACCCCTCTCTCAAACCATTTCTTCTCTCTGGCTAATAATTTAACTTCCTTGTCCTCAAACGTGTGGTTAGTGTCTTTAAGGTGGAGGTGAACCGCAGACTGAGGTCCACTGGCGCCCTCTCTGCGGTGCTGGTATAGCCTTTTGTGTAAAGGTTGCTTCGTTTCACCTATGTAGTGTTCATTACAGTTTTCCTGACATCTGATAGAATACACTACATTGCTCTGTTTGTAACTAGGGATCAAGTCCTTAGGGTGAACTAATTTCTGTCTCAAGGTGTTAACCAGTTTAAAGTAAACTGGGATTTTGTGCTGTCTGAAGATTCTCTGTAGTTTTTCCCCTACTCCTGCTAAATAAGGGAGAGACACTCCTCTTCTTCTTGTCTCCGTCTCCTGTCTATCTGGTCTCTTTGTTCTCTGGGACTTCTGCACTTTGTCCAGGGACCACCGTCGGTACCCACATACTGTGAGGGCTTTCCGGACACGTTGTTGTTCTTTAGCCCTTCCCTCTGCAGTTGTGGGCACCTGTAGGGCTCTGTGTTGAAGCGTCCTGATCACCCCGAGTTTGTGTTCAAGGGGATTGTTTGAGCCGAAGAGCAGATATTGGTCAGTGTGAATTGGTTTTCTGTAAACCCCTGTCTGGAGCTGCCTGTTCTCTCCAATCATAACATCACAGTCCAGGAAGGCTAAATGGTTGTTTCTGGCATCCTCACGTGTGAACTTGATATTGGCGTCCACCGAGTTGATGTGTTCTGTAAAGTCCTCAACTTGCTGTTGCTTGATTTTGACCCATGTGTCATCAACATATCTGAACCAGTGACTGGGAGAGATGCCCGTGAAAGACGTCAAGGCTGTCTTCTCCACTCGCTCCATGTACAGATTAGCCACAATGGAGGATACCGGAGACCCCATCGCACAACCATGAATCTGCCTGTAGTAATTCCCCCTAAACAGGAAATACGTGGTGTTGAGACAGATTTCCAAGAGTTGGCAGATGTGGTCTGGTGTGAGTTGGGTCCTTTCAAGTAGAGACACATCCTCCAGCAGTCTCTGCCTCACAGCTGAGATGGCCTCAGCAGTGGGGATGCAGGTGAACAACGATGTCACATCAAATGACACCATAGTTTCCTCTGCCTCCAGCTGTAGGTCCTTGATCTTGTTCACAAATCTTGTGTGTTCTCCACATGGTGGTCTGAGTTACCCACTAGAGGAGCCAAATCCACTTGAGGTTACTTGGCCAAATTGTACGTGATGGAATCTGTGCTACATACAATAGGCCTGAGTGGCCACGTCCTGTTTGTGGATTTTGGGCAGTCCAAGAATGCACGGAGTGGCATCCCCAGGGTACAGTCTGTAGTATGTCTGCCTGTCGATGAGTCCCTCTTTTTCTCATTAGCTACCTCTAAAACCTGGAGAAAGAGGGACTCATCGACAGGCAGACATACTACAGACTGTACCCTGGGGATGCCACTCCGTGCATCTATGGACTGCCCAAAATCCACAAACAGGACGTGCCACTCAGGCCTATTGTATGTAGCACAGATTCCATCACGTACAATTTGGCCACATGGAGCGAGTGGAGAAGACAGCCTTGACGTCTTTCATGGGCATCTCTCCCAGTCACTGGTTCAGATATGTTGATGACACATGGGTCAAAATCAAGCAACAGCAAGTTGAGGACTTTACAGAACACATCAACTCGGTGGACGCCAATATCAAGTTCACACGTGAGGATGCCAGAAACAACCATTTAGCCTTCCTGGACTGTGATGTTACGATTGGAGAGAACAGGCAGCTCCAGACAGGGGTTTACAGAAAACTAACTCACACTGACCAATATCTGCTCTTCGGCTCAAACCACCCCCTTGAACACAAGCTCGGGGTGATCAGGACGCTTCAACACAGAGCCCTACAGGTGCCCACAACTGCAGAGGGAAGGGCTAAAGAACAACAACGTGTCCGGAAAGCCCTCACAGTATGTGGGTACCCACGATGGTCCCTGGACAAAGTGCCGAAGTCCCAGAGAACAAAGAGACCAGATAGACAGGAGACGGAGACAAGAAGAGGAGTGTCTCTCCCTTATTTAGCAGGAGTAGGGGAAAAACTACAGAGGATCTTCAGACAGCACAAAATCCCAGTTTACTTTAAACCGGTTAACACCTTGAGACAGAAATTAGTTCACCCTAAGGACATGATCCCTAGTTACAAACAGAGCAATGTAGTGTATTCTATCAGATGTCAGGAAAACTGTAACGAACAGTACATAGGTGAAACGAAGCAACCTTACACCAAAAGGCTATACCAGCACCGCAGAGAGGGCACCAGTGGACCTCAGTCTGTGGTTCACCTCCACCTTAAAAGACACTAACCACACGTTTGAGGAACAGGAAGTTAAAATATTAGCCTAGAGAAGAAATGGTTTGAGAGAGGGGGTCAAGGAGGCATTCTTTGTGAAACATTTGAAACCCAGCCTTAACCGGGGAGGGGTCTAGACACACTTTATCCCCTGTTTACAATGTGGTACTCAGGTCAAAGGAGTTTCAGTCTTTGTTCATGGTAATGAGGTTATCACGTCATCAAGAGAGCCATCATAAAGGCATCCATCCATCATTAGAGGGACAGCTGTCCTGCCATTAGGTGTGCTAACTACAGCACAATAGTTGCTAATTAGAGCTATTGTTTAGTCACTAGCCTATAGCAGTCTGCCTCATACAGTAGGAGGGGTTCTGGTTAGGTTTAAAACTCCAGCTTTGTTAGCTTCTGTTTTATTCTTCTCTACAAGAGTCAGACAGAAGTCAGACTTCCAGAGCAAGAATTTTAGCTGAGGAAGCTTCTGCGATTTGAAGCGAAACCTCCTCGCATCAAGCAACCCAGTCCAGTCGAAGATTCAAGCTTCTCTACTATGGAAACCACCTGGACAACTGAGAGCCTACACAGAAACAGTGACACAGTGTTTTCGAATAGGTTGCACAATGTTCACGTCTAGTTCATAAAATTAATGTGTGCCAGAAGTTTTGAACATTTCAAAATTTTCTTTGCGCAATGGCACGCAGTTGTGCACAGTTCATGCTCAGTTTACAACACCTTACACTGAGTTTACTCACTGGCACGCAATATTGTGCGCCAGCGCAGGAATCAAATTTGTACAAGTGTCAAGGCACCTATACACACTGAAACCAAGTGCGCTGTGACTCTCAAGCCATCTTAAAAATCCAAATCTGTCAAATCACACTGACATCTTTGTTGAAGTATATAACAAATTAATATGTGAAGTGTACATACTTTATGGGTTTTAGTTTGTGTGTGAGGAAATGTCATGGGCTTGTGTTTGCACAGTTGGCGGCTCTGCAGTGGTTTTTTGGACATGTGATCAGTCACACAGCAGGGGATCATCAAGGTGACATTAATTAAAGGGTCTGCTTTAATTCTATGCTTGCCACATGTGCACAGATAATTACCATGTTCCTGGAGACGGGCAATTGATAGGTGGCTCCTGTTTTGATAGAAAAAAAGGAGTGGGTGAAGAGATGAAAGCACAGACGGGCCACAAAAGGGCAACTGGCACAAGACAGATGTAAAGAGAGTAAAGAAAGAGAGAACAGCGGATGAATGGGCAGTAGTACGGTGCAGTTTATAGTGATGATAAATGTTACAGAACAGTTTCTTCCAAAAAGTGAAATGCAGATGCAGGTTCCTCGAACAGATGGTCTGAAATAAATCAGTAAAGACTCCAGAGCCAGTTGAAAAATGGCCTGGATTTGAAGAAGTTATTTATTACTGAGTAAGCAGTTATTGTTGTTCAGTATCAGCTAATGATAGTCATACGTCGTCCTTTGTGCCTAATATACCGTGGTAATATTTTAAAAGCACCAAATAACCTTGTGTATTAGCACAGTGTGAGACCAGAACGTCAGAACCCTTCATCATTCAGCAGTTTGTGAAGCCCAGAAATATATTGCGGTGTGTTTAACAGATTTGTCAGTTGTTGAGGTAAACTACAATCATGTGGTTCTGTTGAGGTTGTGGTTGTGTGTGTACAACGACTGCTTTCTTCCATCTGCGAAATATAGCGAAGATTATATTTTGTGGGTTACTGCAGTCCAGCATTAGGGGACTCTAATTCAGGGGTGGCCAAGTTTGGTCCTCGAGAGCCACCTTCCTGACACTCTTAGTTCTCCCTGCTCCAACACACCTGAATCCAATGAAAGACTCGTAATGAGTCTTTAGGAATGTGGCTCTCGAGGACCGAACTTGGCCACCCCTGCTCTAACTGATTCAAAATGCTGCTTCAAACATGCACTGTGCATCCAATCACAGCCACAGAAGCCTGTAACTTCTTCTGGGTTGTCTGGGTGTCTTGGTGGCTTTCCTCACTCTTCTCCTTCTTGCACAGTCACTCAGTTTTTGAGAACTGTCTACTCCACACAGATTTACCAGAGTGCTATACTGTTTGTATTTCTTCATAACTGATTTGTAGAGATTTACTTTCAGTTTGAGTCTAAGGAATATAATTTCATCCTTAATAATTTGATCCTTTGTTGTCCTTTGACCTCCACATTCGAGATATTACGAGGACTGCTTTCTTCTATCTGCGAAATATAGTGAATATTCGTCCCATCCTGTCTAATAGCTGATGTTGAGACCCTGATTCATGCATTTATCTCTTCTCGATTGGACGACTGCAATGTTTTATTTTCAAAATGCTGCTGCCAGACTCTTGACAGGAAGCAGAAAGTTTGACCACATTACACCCGTTTTGGTGTCTCTTCACTGGCTTCCTGTCTCTGTGAGGTCAGATTTTAAGGTTCTGCTACTAACATATAAAATTATTCAGGGACTAGCACCTTTTTTAGTGCAAAGTTTGCAGGCCACAGAGCTTTCTCTTATCATGCACATGTTTTGTGGAATGATCTCCACAAAATGTAGAGACATTCAAGTCCAGACTTAAGACACATTTATTCTCCCTTTCGTGTGGCTAGCATACTGGTATAGTATGGAACTATGCTTCCTGTCCTTTTAAATTCATTTCATTAGTAATGGAACAGGTCTTGGCCTCAACTTTATCTAAATTCTGGGTCTGAAGCTTAGGGCTAGCAGCCGGTGATCACCTTAGTACTTTCTCTGCTTTCCTGTTGATTTACTGCCGGTGAATTTATACCTTAGGTGTAGTTTTTCTGGCCGACTGATTCTTCTCTTTTTCTGGCTGTCAGAGGCACGGATAGCCAGGGCTACTGAAGACATGGTGCCAGACCTACCGTGAAATGCCACACCTGAAGTTGGTGCCGCACACTGCAGTTTGCGTTTAGAATGGACATTGCTGCGGGAACAGGCCCACTGACAGCATTAGGAATGCTGGATGACCCCTCACATTCGCTGCTGTTTGGCACGTTGGTGAGGTGTTCTCTTCACGGATGATGCGAAGGAGATGTGTTGCACTGCATGAGGCAAATGGTGGTCACACCAGATACTGACTGGTATCCCCCCCAATAAAACAAAACTGCACCTTTCAGAGTGGCCTTTTATTGTGGGCAGTCTAAGGCACACCTTTGCACTAATCATGGTGTCTAATCAGCATCTTGGTATGGCACACCTGTGAGGTGGGATGGATTATCTCAGCAAAGGAGAAGTGCTCACTATCACAGATTTAGACTGGTTTGTGAACAATATTTGAGAGAAATGGTGATATTGTGTATGTGGAAAAGTTTTAGATCTTTGAGTTCATCTCATACAAAATGGGAGCAAAACCAAAGTGTTGCGTTTATATTTTTGTTGAGTATATATAGCACCAAATCACAACAAAGTTGCCTCAAGGTGCTTCACACAAATAAGGTCTAACATTACCAACCCCTAGAGCAAGCACACAGGCGACAGTGGTAAGGAAAAACTGCCTCTGATGATTTGAGGAAGAAACCTCAAGCAGACCAGACTCAAAGTGGTGACCCTCTGCTTGGGCCATGCTACCAAAAGAATAGACAATACAGGAACTTATACAGGAAATTTTGGGAGATTTGGAGATTTTGATTTCCTGTTTTTTGTTTCTTCACATTTGTAAAACTTTGTAGAAGCCTTGCAACTGTTAGAATGGCCTATAATTTTTTATTATTATTATTTTTTAGTTTCTCGTGATACAGGAAGGGCTCTGTACCTTTTTTTTTTTTGCTCTCACATACACCATGTTAGATAATGCGGCCCATCTGCCTGTTGGACTGTCTCTCGCATTGTGCCTCCTGACACAAGGGAGCAGGCTTTACACAAACACAAAAGGGGGTTTAAACCCCAGCTCAGTGCTACAGTTCAGACTTAACTTAGGGATGATCTTTAAACCTCTTTAATCTTCAGTCGGTCTGTGTCTCATAATTACCGCCTGGTTTTCCCTCCTCGACTGTGCTGTGCCTACACATCTCCAGGCCACCATGTTCTCCTCTTGATATCCTCATCTCACCTCACTGCCTTTTTCTCACCCTCTCATTGAGTGTATGAGAAACCATGTGTGCTTGTGTGAGAACATTTCATTCCACATGCCATTTAACATGGAGGTTGTGATTGCAGAATCATCACCATGAACATCATCATTGTTATGATCAGCCTCTCCAAGAGCAAAAGGAAGAGCAGCAGCAGCAGCAGCAGCAGCAGGCAGATCTCATAGACTTAGGTCTGGACAAGGAGGCTGAGGTAAGGAGCTGTAAGAACACACAGCCAAACCACAGAAATAATGTTGGGTGTGAAGCGATTTCAGGGTTTTGAGCAGGAAAGGTAGATGTCGTGAAGTATTCATAACCTGCTCCTTCAGCTCTCCTGTGTCCTTTTCCTTGGCTACTTTTCTTTTCTGCAGTTGTAAGTCACTGTGACTCTTGACCCTCATCATTATGAATAAAAGATGCAGCCTTGCTGTTGCCATAGTAACCAGGTTGAGACAGCAGTTTGAGTATGTGTGCACCTCTATGCACACATGCATTTTAGGTTGTGAACATCAGAGAGGGACAGAAATGCTCAGAGCAGGGGTGCTTTGAGAGCAGAGTGGATGTTCAGACGGAAAGGTCGCGGTGTCTCTCAAAGGTGGTGGAGGTCAGGGTTAAAGAAAGCGGAGGTCGTCCCCACCTGGGGACACTTGCGGCACATTAATAAGGCAGCTGCTGCAATGCAACAACACTGAGTTCAGTGGCTGCACTGAAAGTTGACACGGTCCATAAATGTCAAACTCCTCTGTTGTCTGAACACTCACTCAGCGGCATTTTCCCTGTGACTGTGGTTTCTGTTTGACAAACATTAACAAAGCTTCAGGGGCGCAGTGTACAGAGCCAAAGTACGATTCAGTAGTCACTGTGGGAAAATGTTAAAGTTTCGCTTCAGAGAAAGATGCTTCTTTCCATTCACTTTGATTTTGCGCCCCGCGGCCATTTTGGAATATGACGCTTTGATACGCTACATGCATTTGGCGAACAGTTGCAGAAGCTTCAACAATGGTCAACGTTTGTGCAGTCATCGGTTGTTCAAACGGAGGTGATAAAAATGAGGCAGGTCGCTCATTTACAGGCTACCAGCAGTTATTGTGCATCAAGCAGCGGAGTGTTATGAGCTTTCTAAGCGATGCAGAGACCTGGCTCAGCAGAGCATATCTGAAGGAAGCTTTAATATGGCCAGAACCAAGCAGACCGCCCGTAAAATCCACCGGAGGAAAGTTCAGATGAACAAGCTGGCTACCAAAGCCGCCCAGAAGAGCACTCCGGCTACAGTCGGTGTGAAGAAGCCTCAAAGTTACAGGCCCGGCCACCGCTTGCGCTGAGAGAGACTCCCGTATAAAAAAAATCCACCCAAATTGCTGATACCGCAGGCTGCCTTCCAGCGCCTGTGAGAGAAATCGCTCAGGACTTCAAGACCGACCTCCGCTTTCAGATTAATCGGCTGTGAGCTCTGCAGGAGGCCCGCGAGGCTGACCTGGTCGGCAGCTTGTGGATCGCAGCTCGGTGGATTTCTGATTGCGGCGGATCTCTCTCCCAGCGCCACGGTGCCCGTGCCTGTAAAGGTGAGGCTTCTTCACACCACCGGTAGCCAGAGCGCTCTTCCAGGCGGCTTGGTAGCTATCTGCTTCCTTGGAGCTTTTCCTCCGGTGGATTTACGGGCGGTCTGCTGGTTCTGGTCATATTAGCTTACGCTGTGAAACTGCCGGCCACTTTCGTTACAATCGTCATTAAATTCAACAAATACTGAAAAACAATACAGATCCACTGAACCAACTGCTACACATCGATCACAATAAACAGCTTTATCTTGAGGGTTTAAAGCCTCGTAATAAGTTTTCATTCTCTCTATTTCTTTCACACACCAGTCGCGGATAATCCAAGATGAAGACAGTAGCTGTCCCGCAGCAAATCAGTCACATGATTGAAAACCTCTATAACGGTAAATGAGAGTGCATTTTTCCATCTGAATCAGAAGTTCAAAGTGCTTTACAATGATGCCTCACATTCACCTATTCACACAGACACTCACATACTGATGTCAGGATGCTGCCATGCAGGAGCTCACTACACACTGGAAGCAACTTGGGGGTTAAGGACCTTGCCCAAGGGCCCTTACTGATTTTCCTTCAGGCTGGGGTTTGAACTGAAAATCCTGTTGTCTCAGGCCCAACGTTTACCACTAGACCATCACCTCCCATATCTGATTGACATACAAATGCAGAGAGATTCATTTTGGTCAAAGCAGAAAACAGGTGCACCTGGAGAAATTCCAAACAGGTACTGCATGCCAAACTACCCACAGAGGAAAAGCCCACAGAGTTGAAAAGTAAGTCAAGGTCACTGGCCTTCGAATCCATATGAGTTCAATAGGTTGCAATAGGTGCCGAGCTACGTTGCGGTGAAGGATTTGACAGTTGTGACCACGGGTAACCTTCAAAGTAGGTCAAGGTCACTGGCCTTTAAACCCATGCGAAGTACTCCTCCAAGGCATGTACCCACCAAATATTACGTTTCTGCGAGCAATAGGTGCCGAGCTACGTTGCGGCGAAGGATTTGACAGTTGTGACCACCGGTGACCTTCAAAAGTAAGTCAAGGTTACTGGCCTTCGAACTCATGCAAAGTACTCCTCCAAGGCATGTACCCACCAAACATGAAGTTTTTGCGAGCAATAGGTGCCGAGCTACGTTGTGGCGAACGCATTGCGGCCGGACAGACGATGGATGGACGGATAGACGGACAGACGTAACTGCCCAGCGTGGCGCTTGCACCGTGAGGCGGGGCATAATAAAAAAGCCTGCACACTTTTACTCCTTTGTTACTTCCTTTAATGTGACAACGTTTCAATCCCACTTGATGGATTTCTTTGGGAAGTCCAGGCCATGACCAGATGTTTAGTCATGAATATGGAGAAACACAATGTGTTATATCAACAAAGACAAGCAGGCAAGGGATGGCCCTGGCCTAGTATGCTCTGCTCCTGCAGACATAAGGAAAACAGCTATTTTTCCTCTACAATAGGGCACCACAGGCTCATTTGAGCCCTGCGTGATATCGAGGGATTTGACCACTTACGGGGACTGCCGCTCCCATTGCACAATATATACACAGCATAACTTCACATGGAAAAATGGTGTACTGTTTTGTTTTTGGCTGCAATCACCGAAGCAGTCGTGAAAAGTGGGTTTTTTTGTTTTTTTTTTGGTTCCCCATAGAGAAGGGAAGACAAGGCGAATGGGAGACATCGTGTCGGTAAGTGTTAGCCTACACAGCTTACCATAGTAGCTCCGTTCTCTCACCTGCAAAACTGCCTTAACGTGTTTGTGCTACAGGTCATAAACAAACTACAGCACATGTCCACTTTCCCACCGCATCGTCACTTTTTCTTTGCATTTTCACTTTGTTTGCTTGTAATTTGCCCAAAAACTCAGAGAAAATGCAGTTTTTTTTTCCCCAGGAAGTAGAGAAATTACGTCATATGCGTCATATTTTACTCCTTTAGCGCCCTCCCTCAAACAAGACTGCGGTGCCCAATTCTAAGTAATTCTTGTTACACTTTTTAAAGTGTAATTAATGGATGCATATGTGTTTACATGCATTTCTCCTGCATATTAACCCTCTGGGCCGACACCGTCGCATACGACGGCTAAGACCAAGCTTTACTAAATTATAAATAACTTTTTAATGATATGAGATAGAAACTTACTTTTTGTTGAAAAGTTAACTCCGCGGACTTTCGAGCCAGCCATCAGTCATCGTGGTACTCCTCATAGAAGCTGTGTGATGACGTGCGTAATGTGAGTGTCCAATCGGAATTGGTTCACCGTCACATGGTTTTCCAAATCCAATCGTAGGGGCAGAATTACCTCATGTGAAAAAGCCAAAGATCGTTTTCATGAGTGATATGTTACTAGTTGCCCCGTTTGAATAGCCCCCTGGGTGCTCCAATGAGTACATACTATTGGTCTCCATGTACCCTGCGCCATTACGCACAGTTATCAGTGAAGCAGACGGAGCACACGGAGAGCCTCTGATGACAATCTCACATGCTCAAACAAAGAGTGTGTAACTATCAGGATTGCTCCACTAGTTTACATGTGAATGTTACTGGATAACTCTGTTGCTTTCTCGGCGTAAAGCACTGGTTTACCATATCAATGGCGCGAGGGGGAGGGCCGCTTCCTCAGACTGTACGGAGCCAAAGTGGGCCAAAGTGTGAATGAAAGCTGCTTTGGGCACCAAACACTCCAAAACGCTAGTAGAATTAGAAGTTTAGCCCCTTTCACATTGGGGTAATCGTAGAGCTGCTCGAGCAGCTCTCCGCCCACTTTTAGGCACCATCTAGGTTGAGTTTTTCTCCCCCACAGCAGTATGTTGAGGGCTAAGAGCGTAGGACGGAAGAAATTAAACGTTAATTTTCTTCGGCGTAGAGTGCTGGACACAGTTTAAGCAGGTCTCCGCAGCACAGCGTTACTGCAGGAAAGTCTGTGCAACACTGTGCTCCTGTACACAACCAAAAACTGAGTGCGTGAATCCAGAGAAATCAGCTGAGAACATGATCACACAGCCCACAGCACCTGTGTGTGATCAGAACAGGGAATCGAAGCTCAACTCAGAAATCCAGAAACACAACAGGAAACAGGTCAGGTCTGGGGGTTCGCATCACTACGCTCACTCGCTCTCTCGTGCGCGCGTTCTCCTCACTCTCACTCTGTCTCTCTGTCTCTCTCTCTCTGTGTCTGATCAAACCTGTGACTTTAAAATAAAAGAGCACCCGCTGCATGTCGGTGCACTCATAAAACGTCCTGATCGATCAGGTCTGATCAAATCAGCGGAGCAACCGGAGGTTTAAAAGTTTAACGAGTCACAGCGTTTCATTCAGGGCAGCCTTTACCACAGCCTCAGCAGCATCTGTATGTACACAATGATAGCGATCCACCAAGACAAAAAAAAAAAAAAATAAATAATAATAATGTTAAATGACTCTGTTTTTGAGCCGCACCACACCTGCAGTAGAGAACAGAGCGCACTTCCACAGAGGCAGAAAATAGCACTGAACTGGTTTAATAGTACACGCGACTGTGTGCACACATTAAAAAGCGAACACACACAGCTGCAAGTATGAAACAAACACTGAAAAAGGCTGAGTACACGTGCATTTCAGGCGTATTTAAATGAAACACAATGCTGCAATGGGCAGCTCTACGAATACGTCAATGTGAAAGGGGCTTTTGTGATGTGACCTTTGTGTAATAGCAGACAGAAATTGCTTTGAGATGAAGACAAAAAAAAACAAAAAAAAACCGCACAGACCATTTTGTATATATTGTTCAAAATGTGCATTTGTATTTATTGTTTGAACCTTTTTGTTGTACAGTCTTTCACATAAGACCTCAAATTACCCTTATAAAGTGTCAAAACAGTTATTTATTATAGCGTGCTGTGTGTTTTGAATAAATGTGTGTGGAAAATTATTTTTCGCTTTACTTTTTCCTTTCTTATTTTGATTGTAACCTTTATTACACTTATAAAACACAACAAAAGCATATATATTCTGAAAGCACAGGTTGTCCTGAAAATAAAGACTTGAAAATAAAAACCTGATTGTGGGATGCAGGGAGAGCTGTTAACAGCAATAATAAAATGCCAGGTGAGTGAACTGTCCAAAAAATGCCCTCGGACCCCAGAGGGTTAACACAGTAAATATGCAAAACAATAAATAAATTATAACAAATGTATAATGTCTTTTCTCCATGTGACTCTTTGGCTGTAAATCATGCGCTGAATCTATTTTCTGACAGTTGTGAATTGAACTTTGTCTTATATGTACAGTATGACCTACTGGAGAGCAAAGATCTTCCAAGAATATTCATTGTCTCTTAAGAAATTTTCCACATCCATGATTTATGATTTCTGACCAAATTTTCAATGCTTAAATTCCTTTATCAGCTAAAAATAGATGCCTTCACTTGCCACCAGGCTGAATATACAGTATTCTTAATGTAGGAAAAAGAGAGAAAAAATAAGTAAAGGATCACTGAGTGACTGTGAAAGGAAACAGAGCAAATTCAGATTATACAGAAAGGCTGCTGCCTTTGATATGTAACTATTTCCTCTGGGGCACACATGTACAAAGAGGGAACATAAATGGTCTGTCCACAGTGGAGCAGAGACTAATGATGTTGGGGATGTGGCAGCCTGCTTTGAGGCCATCTGGTGAGAAATATCCTTATCCGGGATAGATAAGATAGTTTTAATAATTTGGGGTAGGTATGATCATAATCATTCATTTCATTTCATTATTTCATCTTTCCTCACCCCTGCCCCACCTTTCTGTTTTGCCATCACAGTGTACAGGTAGGTAACAGACCATATAAACTAAGCATGTTGTGTTGCATGCAACATCTGATGCATGTTGCTGTATAAAGATATTCCAAATAATCAGCGTAATGTGCAACTGAGGCCACATGTTTATATACCCTTTCGCTACAAACTTTCAATCTAATTTTTAACCAATGCCACATGTCATGTTAACAGCAATTCATATGTTTATTAGAATGTCTGAATATTTTTCCATGTTTTTTAATTCAAAATAATGACCAATTTTCAGTGAGCCAAAGGTTGGCATCAGTTTTGTTCAAATTTGATGGTATTGCCTTTTAATTGCTTAACTTGTATTAAACTGTCGGTGTAACGTTCCACAAGCTTCTCCGCAATATCCAAGGCTTTGGAATGCTCAGTACAATTATTTTGTTGTTTCCAAGCCACTGTGTCACAACTCTGGTGCTATGTTTCAGGAGAGGAAACATAGCACCAGGAGAGGAGCTTTCAGGCTCCTCTCCTGTGGAACCAGCTCCCAATTCAGATCAGGGAGACAGACACCCTCTCTATTTTTAAGATTAGGCTTAAAACTTTCCTTTTTGCTAAAGCTTATAGTTAGGGCTGGATCAGGTGACCCTGAACCATCCCTTAGTTATGCTGCTATAGACAGACTGCTGGGGGGTTCCCATGATGCACTGAGTGTTTCTTTCTCCTTTTGCTCTGTATGCACCACTCTGCATTTAATCATTAGTGATTGATCTCTGCTCCCCTCCACAGCATGTCTTTTTCCAGGTTCTCTCCCTCAGCCCCAACCAGTCCCAGCAGAAGACTGCCCCTCCCTGAGCCTGGTTCTGCTGGAGGTTTCTTCCTGTTAAAAGGGAGTTTTTCCTTCCCACTGTCGCCAAGTGCTTGCTCACAGGGGGTCGTTTTGACCGTTGGGGTTTTTACGTAATTATTGTATGGCCTTGCCTTACAATATAAAACGCCTTGGGGCAACTGTTTGTTGTGATTTGGCGCTATATAAATAAAATTGATTGAAAATTGATTGATGTTTGGGATTCTTGTCTTGTTGGAAGACCCATTTGTGACCATTTGTCTTTAGTTCTTTGGTTGATGTTGTAAGGCGTTACAAGAGAATATTCAGGTCATACTCCTTCTTTGAGATGCCATTTATTTTATGGAGTGCATCAGCACCATTTCCAGAAACCCCTACCACCACCACAACCACACAATCACAATATGATGCTCGAACTTTCCACCACTGTCTCATGAGACGACAACATATTACTCCAAAAATCCACAACCTTTAGTCTGGTGATCAAATGCAAACTTTTTAAAATCACTTTTGGGTAACTTTCTGGATAATGGCTTCCTCATTAGCCTTTCAGGCTATGGCAATGAGAGCTCACCCTCAAAGGTATACAAATAATGAATGTTTATTAATGCACTGATAAGAATATTTGCACAAGTTGAAAGGTGGCATGTTCCACCTTTTAACAAATGAAAAAAATTTCCATTCATTGTATGAATGGAAAACATTCATTATTTGTATTATATCACACTTAAATACATAATTTCCAAGGTAAAGTCCATGTGCTATAGGTAGCTTCCTGGTATCATGGATGCATTTCTATGAAAAGTTAGTGGAATTGTTCAGTGAAGTGAAATGGAAACAAAATGAACCGCAAATGGATCAAAATTGCATGAAAAAGTGTGGAAATCATACAGTGTTTTTTCTGTACAATGGTGAAAATAATCAATGCCACGTGACAATACAATCCACCAACCAAATGACAAGGATTTATTAGGTGTCTACATAGCTGGTAATTGATGATGTCACATTGATGTCACCTGATATCTCCAAAGAAATCAGTTCTTTATTCATAATCCTGGAGGTTTGTTGAACTTTTTGAAGTTAATTCAAAGCTGGGTGTTAATATGGTTATCCCTCCCGACAGTGTATAGTTCCAAGAGTCATTTTGTGCAATAGATTGTGCAGCTGCTTATGATGTTGAAGCTTGTGGAGATGACTCTTAAGTAGGAACCTTTTTTCAATCCTTTTCAATGTAAGAATGCAGTGGAGCTACAGGTGTGTCCTGAAGTACAGGCAGATGTGTTTATATTAAGTCCTAATTATGCCACTCAGTAAACAGATGCTTCTAAAAGTAGTTACGTTAATTTCTAAAATCTTCCATGCTGTTTATAGAGGCAGCTGTAAACGTTTTACCCACTGAAAATCTGACACGGTGAATAAAAACCAAATAAAACTGTTTCCACTGTTATTTTAAAAATAACACACTTTATATCGAAGTGAAGTAGACATTCTAATTGAAATTTCCTTCTACATCGGACGTTAAACTTGTACCAAGTCAAGATGTGATTCCTTGCCAGATCTGCTGAGATGACCATGAGCAAAATGGGATCAGCCAAAAGAATCACAATCAATGACCTAGCCCATGTACTGTTTGGTAACATGAAATCTGTGGACTTCGGGAAGCTTGAGTTTTCCAGTTTTCAGCCAAGGTGTATCTAAACGTATGGCCTCAACTGAAGTATTACTGTATGTGTGACTATGTGCCTTACGACTGGTGTGCTATATGTCTTACTCTCAGAATATCAACCAATTAGAGCTTTTTGGAGACATGTCCACACCACCTGACATCACCTCTCCATCGGTGAGCATAATCATAAGATTCACTTCACTTTGTGAAATTTTAATACGACCCCAATTCCAATAAAGTTGGGACGTTGTGTAAAATGTAAATAAAAACAGAATACAATGATTTGCAAATCCTCTTCAACCTATATTCAATTGAATACACCACAAAGACAAGATATTTAATGTTCAAACCGATACCCTTTATTGGGTTTTTTTTTTTGTGCAAATATTTGCTCATTTTGAAATGAATGTCTGCAACACGTTTCAAAAAAGCTGGGACAGTGGTAAACATACCACTGTCCCAGCTTTCCTTCTAACAACACTCAATAAGTGTTTGGGAACTGAGGACACTCATAATTGGATATAAAAGGAGAATCCCCAAAAGGCTCAGCTGTTCACAAGCAAAGATGGGGCGAGGATCACCACTTTGTTAACAACTACATGAAAAAATAGTCCAACAGTTTAAGAACAATGTTTCTCAACATTCAATTGCAAAGAATTTAATCTACAGTCCATAATATAATCAGAAGATTCAGAGAATCTGGAGAACTTTCTACACGTAAGCAGCAAAGCTGAAAACTAACACTGAATGCTCATGACCTTCGAACCCTCAGGCGGCACTACATTAAAAACCGACATCATTATGTAAAGGATCTTACTGTGTGGGCTCAGGAACACTTCAAAAAACCATTGTCAGTTAACACAGTTCGTTGCTACATCTACAAGTGCAAGTTAAAACTCGACCATGCAACATGTAAGCCATACATCAACAACATCCAGAAACGCTGCCGCCTTCTCTGGGCCCGGGCTCATTTGAAATGGACAGACGCAAAGTGTGCTGTGGTCTGATGAGTCCACATTTCAAATTGTTTTTGGAAATCATGGACGTCGTGTCCTCTGGGCAAAAGAGGGAAAGACCATCCAGATTAAAGATCCAGTGCAAAGTTCAAAAGCCAGCATCTGTGATGGTATGGGGGTGTGTTAGTGCCCATGGCATGGACAACTTACACATCTGTGATGGCACCATCAATGCTGAAAGGTTCATCCAGGTTTTGGAGCAACACATGCTGCCATCCAAGCAACGTCTTTTTCAGGGACATCCCTGCTTATTTCAGGAAGACAATGCCAAGCCACATTCTGCACGTGTTACAACAGCGTGGCTTCGTAGTTAAAGAGTGCGGGTACTAGACTGGCCTACCTGCAGTCCAGACCTGTCGCCCATTGAAAATGTGTGTCATATTATGAAGCTTTGTAGGTGGAATTCTTTCTCATTCTTGCTTGATGTATGACTTCAGTTGTTCAACAGTCCGGGGTCTCCATTGTTGTATTTTGCGCTTCATAATGCACCACACATTTCACAATAGGTGATAGGTCTGGACTGCAGGCAGGCCATTCTAGTACCTGCACTCTTTTACTATGAAGCCGCACTGTTGTAACACGTGCAGAATGTGGCTTGGCATTGTCTTGCTGAAATAAGCAGGGACGTCCCTGAAAAAGACGTTGCTTGGATGGCAGCATGTGTTGCTCCAAAACCTGGATGTACCTTTCAGCATTGATGGTGCCATCACAGATGTGTAAGTTGCCCATGCCATGGGCACTACACACCCCCATAACATCACAGATGTGTAAGTTGCCCATGCCATGGGCACTAACACACCCCCATACCATCACAGATGCTGGCTTTTGAACTTTGCACTGGTAACAATCTGGATGGTCTTTTTCCTCTTTTGTCTGGAGGACACGACATCCATGATTTCCAAAAACATTTTGAAATGTGGACTCATCAGACCACAGCACACTTTTGTACTTTGCGTCTGTCCATTTCAAATGAGCTCGGGCCCAGAAAAGGTGGCAGTGTTTCTGGATGTTGTTGATGTATGGCTTTCGCTTTGCATGGTAGAGTTTTAACTTGCATTTGTAGATGTAGCAACAAACTGTGTTAACTGACAGTGGTTTACTGAAACGTTCCTGAGCCCACGCGGTAAGATCCTTTCGACAATGATGTGGGTTTTTAATGCAGTGCTGCCAGAGGGATCGAAGGTCATGGACATTCAATGTTGGTTTTTGGCCTTGCCGCTTACATGTAGAAAGTTCTCCAGATTCTTTGAAACTTCTGATTATATTATGGATTGTAGATGATGGAATCCCTAAATTCCTTGCAATTGAACACTGAGAAAGATTGTTCTTAAACTGTTGGACTATTTTTTCACACAGTTGTTCACAAAGTGGTGATCCTCGCCCCGTCTTTGCTTGTGAACAGCTGAGACTTTTGTGGATGCTCCTTTTATACCCAATCATGACACTCACCTGTTTCCAGTTAACCTGTTCACTTGTGGAATGTTCCAAACAGGTGTTCTTTGAGCATTCATCAACTTTCCCAGTCTTTTGTTGCCCCTGTCCCAGCTTTTTTGAAATGTGTTGCAGGCATCCATTTTAAAATGAGCAAATATTTGCACAAAAACAATAAAGTCTATCAGTTTGAACATTAAATATCTTGTCTTTGTGGTGTATTCAATTGAATATAGGTTGAAGAGGATTTGCATAGCATTTTATTCTGTTCTTATTTACATTTCACACAATGTCCCAACTTCATTGGAATTGGGGTTGTACCATGTTACTGACAATTTGCCTTTGTTTGCCATCAAATCCAACCTCAATCACAACCTGTGCAGACCCCCGCGTCTCCAGCCAATGCCCTTGACCCCTCCCAGGGCCTCCAGCCTCCTACGGAATTGTTTGCTCCCTTCAATCCCGCGTCTGTGCCCTCAGGTAGGACTTTGTTCATCTTCAAGCTTGAACACACCACTGCTACAAGGCAAGCAGAAATAAACCCAGCAGGGGGCCAGAGTCAAGAAATGACATAAAGGAGAGCCGGGTAGTCAGAAGAAAGTGAGGCAGAGGGCAAAGGAGAGAGAGTAAAGATAAGAGAAGAGTTTGAAACAAAGAGAAAGGGACAGAATGGAATTGAAATGGAGATGAGGGGAAGGAGGAGAGAAGTTGGTGTTGAATATACAAAGCATCATTTGCTTGCTGCTTGAGATGCTGGTGGTTTATCTGTGGCTGAGACAAGTGTGGTGGACGCAGGAAAGTAGCAAAATATGGTATAAGATGTTTGAGGTGTAAACACAGGTTCAACCTTCCGACACCTCCCTTCTCCTCTGGTCAATGGTTGATGTCCACTTTCACTGCTGTATGTAGTAACTGGAGTTCAGGAAGTTGGGGATTAACAAGTGCGTAACAGAATAGACTTCTGCTGATGAGTCTGAGTGATTTTAATGAGGATGTCTTGAGTTCTGCCTTTTTATAATGACACTGTCTCATTCTGGAGGTAATTATGACAGTTCGCCATGACCATTAAGAGACACCACATTAGCTTCACGTAGAAGTAGGACAGCAGTCTCTGGTAGCACATGGTTTATTATCTCAATGTGTGCCTGTCTCTTTGTTTCTGCTTTGTAAGGTTTTTGTTAGCATGATTAAGAATCCCTTTTTCTTGGCGACTTTCTGTCTCTTCACTCACATTCCAGGTTATGTGACAATGGGAGCAGTGCCTCCTGGCCACTGGTCCCAGCAGACTTTTGCTGCCCAAACACCCTTAGCCTTTGGTGTCCAGTCTCCTCTAGGTCCGGTAGCTCAGGTGTTGCCGAGCGGCCAACCTCTTATCTGGGGCCAGGCTAATCTCTTCCCTGCCACCCAGCAGCAGTGGGCAGCTATGGCAGCTGGAGCCTTTTCCCCCACAGCTTACCTCCCTGCTCAGTCTGTGGGCACGCTGCCTGCCGCCATGTTTCAGACGCTCACTCCCGTCACAACTGTGACTCCAGCTGGCGAGAGCCATTCAGGTGCAGGAGCCAGCGCTTCAGCTCCTTCTCCTTCAGCGTCGTCGAGTCCGCAGCATGGGGACCGGACGAAGAAGATGAGCAAGGAGATGTTCAAGGTATGGACCTAATAAATTAAAGAATGTGAATTGTAATGACCGGAGAATTATTTTCCATAAGATTCTCCAGTATTCCCTGTCTTATTTCCCCTCACATTAACATTAAGGGTTTATAATCACCTCAGAGTGCATATGTGCTCAAGAAAACATTTAGTCTAGGCGACTTACAAAATTTATACAATGTAAGATGTCGCTGGACCGACATCCTTCTCCATATTCTAAACATTTTAAATGATTCTTTTGCAATGAGAGATCAATTTTCTACATACTGGCGTTCATCTCTGATCATCCAGTGATCCTGAAAAATAATGCTGGATTCTCATCTACTTCAAGCTGTGGTATCTGGGGATAAGCACCAGCCTGATGGACCTCAGGACCTGTTTAGGACTAGGATCTTAATAGATCAAGGTCAAGGGTTCCACTCTCACATATGCAATATTGGTGGTGTATGCTGTGATATTTCCACTGGATATTCAAATCCTTCAAACAGAAATAATGTTTCATTCACAAGGTTCAAAGAAAGAAAGAAATGGGGAGGAAGAAGTTTCAGCTGTGAATAGTGAAGCCAGCCCCATCAGGCCACTCCGTTATTTGTTGTAATTCTTGTTACAGCCTGACTCGTATTAAAATGTGGTTATCAATCAAGCCTCTGAGTGTTCTGTTCAACTTTGACAATTGAATTGAATAAGACAAGTCCATTTTTTCCCAAAAATTGCTGAAAATGAAAAATACTAGTATCAAGAAGGCACTGGCAGTAACGGTCAGGTTAGGCCTGGTCTGGGAGCATGTGCTAGCACAGTACATCACCACAACCACTGGGAGAACAACTATACATTAGAGCTCTAAATTCTAATGAAAGTCACAGCCACGTTTGTCTGATACTTAAATTTTCATAGTGCCATTATATTCCTTTTAAATGCATTTTATAATTACTTACAACATACCGACTATTGCTGGTGTTGCTGATAAATTAAAATAAGAACTATTTATCATGCTATACTTCACATACACAAATTGATCACAGCTAAGTTCTAGATATCATTGAGAGATATACTTTATTGATCTCACAGTGGAGAAATTATGCTTACACTCCAGTTACCTCAGACAGCAATTAGTCCACAATTATTACTTGTTTACCGCAGTGGTGGGCACACTTCCGATAATCCGATAACAGATAATTATCGAAGATAATGTTTTCATTATCGGATTATCTTTTTAGATAAATTTAAAAACCATCATCGGACTAATTATCTTCCGATGAATTACCGTCCGATAACTTTTAGACCGATAACGTACTAAACTAAGCTGAACAGTGAAAAACATTTTTAAAACTGTTAAAGCTGTTGAGATCTACCTGTTAAAAGTTTCCTAATAGGCATGTTGCTCTACCCTCTGTAAACAGAAACCACTCTATCGTCTGTAAGCAAAGGAGAATTGGTGACCAAAAAAAAAAAGTAATTTCCTTTAACACCATACTAATATAAACACAATGTCACCAAGTCATCCAGAGGCATACATGTTTAACTTATGGTTCAAATTTTAACCACTCATTTTAGACAAGTTATTTAAAATTATTGTCATGTCTGAAGTTTAGAAAGTGAAAATATCAGATATATGTTTTCGTTTTAAAGTAATGTGCTAATTTTTAAGGTTTTGTGAGCACATGCTGTGCCAGGCAGCAATGCATTATGTGTAGCATAAGGTAATCTCAGACGTTCACGACAGGACAAATGCATTTCAGACACTCTGTTCAGGGTCCAGCATTAAACATTAACAGCATTAAACTCTAGTGCCTAAAACTCTCTGGGTTTATAGACGTTAGTGTATTTGCGTTTGTTAAATTCCACGCATCTTAAATGTAGCAGACACGGATTATCTGGAATTTTGTTTGACATTTTTTCAAGGCCGCTACTGCCATCTACTGGCCAGGAGTGTTCATGGCAGTATTAAACGTCTGGGTACATGGCTGCTCTCAAAGTGTTGGTATTGTCCATTGTCCAGGCGCTTTTTGTGTGCATATATTTGTTAACTTTGTATTCTAAAACTACGGTTAGAAGTAATTCCGACTCCTTATCGGTCCACACGAACGAGGTTGGCGCCATGTTTTTAGTTTTTGTGGAAGTGACGACAAGAGAATAAGGCTCCTGATTGGATAGAATTTTAATCAGTACCGCCGCCCAACGATGTAGTGTGGATGAAGTTTTTTCCCCAAACTGAAAGGGTAAGATATTCGGTTTTACAAATACCCGACAATGTGTGTACATGGCCTTATGTCTGTGAAAGGCACTATATAAATAAATTTACTTACTTACTAATATTGAGTGCACGTTTTACAACATCATAAAACTTTTAAAACATGCAATTGCGATGACACTTCCAGGTCTCCGTAAAAATGCCTGTTTTTACAAATAAAAATGGAATATTTTACAAAAGCACATCTATCTTTAAACCAACACGACACACACGTCACATTAACGTGTTGGTTTACATAATGGATTACTGAACCAATCACTGTTTAGCACTTTTACCCAGAATGCTTTGCGGTCTGTGTTTGTTACAAAACCTCAGAATTAGTGCCTTATTCAAAATTAAAAGATATATGTTATATTTTAACTTTGTACAAATGACAGAATTGACATTAATGGAGTTATTCTATCAGTATTTTCAAAAAACCATAAGTTAGTATGACTTTATTTTTCAAGACCTCCGCCTGACCGGAGTGTTGAAGAGCTTCCAGCAGGGGCAGAATGTTGAAAGAAAAATGATTATGATTAGTAAAGAGTTGATTTTGTGGGTGCTCTCAGGATTTGTCTGTGTTGCTTCCTGCATGGTCAAACATTCTTGCTTATTCTTTAGGTGTTTTACCGCTTTTGATGCTTTCAAAAGCGGTCGTGTTAAAAATCAAATTCAGCTCTTTAGTAACTGCAAATGTCTCATCGACAACACCGGAATTTATTGATTATCTGTAACTTCCGATACATTTTTGGGTGGTTTATCGGTTTATCTTTATCAGAGATAACTTTTCAGTTATCTTATCTGTTATCGAAGTTAATTTTTTGGTTATCTGTGCCCACCACTGGTTTACCGTAATAATGGCACACATCAGAATTAAAGACAGCACATACACATTTGACATTGTTTATGTGCACTAAATTTGAAGAAGTCCGTTATCCGATTTGAGGCAAGTGGGTGAAGGGCGCGCAGCAACCCAGTTTGCGCCACCATCAGCTTGTGGGGGGGGGGGGGGGGGGGGAACGGGGACCAGCAGCATCTAAAACCGTACCGCCCCGGCAGAAGGGAAGGGGGCTGACGTGAGCAGAAGCTGGAGTGGGGGTGTGTGATGGGGGGGTAGGAGGGGGGTGGGAAGAGGGAGTGGCGCACACTTCAGTCCTATGAAAAACAGTTTGTCTTTGTGGGTTGAGATAAGAAATGAGCCAAATAATCACCAAGGCCTGAAGACATTCTCTGGAGGAAAACAGTTGGGCAATTTGTTCTTCAGGCTTGATAAGCCTGCCATGTTGTGGTTTGAGCAGTGAAAAACACTTTTTACAGTTCCACTTGAACAACCAAATCCCAATTATGAATTAAGAATATTCCCAATTATGAATTAAGAATAGTCCCCGGCATCCGAAAGCTTCAACTTCATCTGCAAGGCATGCATCTGCTCCAAGATGTCATCCAAATTGCGTCTGAGTTCAAGAGTCATCGCAGTCTGAGACTACAATGCCTTGCCCACCTCGTTAATCATGACGGACAAGCGAGGGGCCATGGTTCTTGATGCTGCCGTCTTGCCAATTTTCCGATAGATCAGGGCAGCACATAAGCCAGAGAGTACCAGCCCTGCTACCATAAGACCAAATATGAATAAATCCTCGACGTCCTCAATGGAGAAAGGCGCCAAGCCTGCAATATGCCAAGACCACCAGGAGTCGAGAACATAGGCCACAGGATGCGTTCCATCTGGGCACGTAGGATCCCCCGGTCCTGACCTTCTTGTAGAAAAGATGGTGTCAATAGCGTTCAGAGACCAGCTCATCAATTCCATGGTTAATCCAATAGTAGTCCAATAGAACCAGTATCCAATATAATTTGAGGAATTCACAGTCTGGTGAAGTAGGGAGGTTAAAGCAGAGAGCAGAGATAAGGGAGAGTGGAGGAGATGCAACCACCCTCGTCGGAGTCCCAAGCCGAATCATTGGCACCATGTCATGAGATGTTTGTACTACTAATGTATCAATGATAAAGTATTTTATTATGGTTATTCCATTGCCATTTTGAGCATTTGCCTGATTCTCTATCATAGATTAGCTTCAGGTCTGGTCTGGGAGCACAGATGCTGCACATCACCTCATCCAGCAAGCGATATATTATAATGCCCCAGCATCCTGTTTGATAACCAGCCAGGCTGACAACCGGTCTGTCTCCACCTCCCAAAAGTTGCCATTAATCTGCTGCAGCCAGGTGACACATGGGAATCTCCTGGGCCTTTTCCAGACTCAGGGTTCCTCAACATTGAGGAACCTGTATAATTTATCATGCACACGGAAACGTGCCATGTGGCCAAAATGTTGTAGTTAACATTCGGTTACAACGGGGTTAGTACACAACATCTAAGGGTGCTGTCACACAAACCTTGTTTGGTCCAGACCGTTGGACTTTGTAGTTTCATCTGAACCAAAATAGCAGGTGTGAAAGCTGTCTCATAGCACGGTCTGGACCAAAGAAAAAAAATTTGGTCAGACTAAAAAGAGGTGGCTTTGGTCTGTATAAAACTGAACCGTGGCCAAAGTGTTTTGCAGTGTGAAAACACTTTTTTGGATGGTACAAATAAATTACTGGGAGAAGGCGGGTCATCACCCATTTAATGGTAGAAGAAGAAAGGGAACAATAATTTAATTTACCTGATTTAAATTGGGTGACTCTGTGCTTTTCTCCTCATTAAATTTAAAACATTAGTTTTGTATGTTGCTGGTGAAAGATATCATTTCACCAATGCAGGCTTTAATCTGAACGCGTGAATTCAATGAGAAATTTAAGCTTCTGGACCCGGGAGTTTAGCGTAAAAGTGGCCGGTGAGTTTATTAAATTAACTCAAAATGTATAATATGGAGGAAGTGCAAATAGCAAAAATGTATCCAAATAATCTCCAGAATCTGTTGATTATTTTTTTTCATTCAAACAGAACTTTTTTGTGTGTGTTTAAATGGAACTAAATACCAAACTGAAAACAAGCCAACATTAGATGCACAAGTCCATTATTATTAGACACAAGTACATTATGAAAAGTTCTTTAGTCTGACCACAATATTGCAGTGTGAAACCAAACAAAAGTACACAATTGTGAGGTTTCAGGTCTGAAACAAGGTTCAGACCTTGTTTCAGGTTTTCATGTGTGAAAATGCCCAAAGTTTACCTATGTAACCTGTGATTTGACCCAAAGGCATTCCGGTAGTACTCAAGGATCCTTCAGAGACACTTTGTACTAAAAACATAAAGTGCTCAACTTAGATCACTGGTTAACATCTAAACTTCATAATCATATAGTAAGACTGCAAGCACCGGGATCCCAAAGACTTGGACCTTCATTCTCTTGCAAAAGTATCATCATCATCAAGCTCCTCTGTCCAGAGACTTTATGACTCAATAAGGTCTTCCCAGGTTTCTCCCAACTTCAAAACCTGAGGTCTCAGAGACATAAATATCACTGCTGAAGTAAGTGAATCTTTCAGTAAGTTCATACACTGCTGATAGGAGGTCCTTAAATGCCTGGATCTTAGACTTGAACATGGACAACTGCAAACAAAGGCATTCTGATTCCTCACTCTACTTCTCAAGGATGACAATCAGGGCATCAGTTGATTCCACAAAGATCACAGCATCATTTGGAAAAGTCAAGCTCAGTGAACGGTTCCTCACTTAGCACAGCCAACCAACACTGCTGAACTAACCAAACCTTACCCAACACAAGAGATCCTTAACAACCAGCAGATTCACTGGAAAGAAACCAGACCCTCTGTCTGTACTCTGTACCACTCTCACACTGCCTGTGTATAGGCTGCCTATGGTGCCCAGAAACTTAAGCCTGGTTCACACGGCAAGATTTTACAATTATCTGTAGGTTTCCAAAACCTGAGAGACCACACGTGGAGATAAAAAAAAAATCATAGATCTAACAGTGTTGTTCGTAGAGTGTTTGGTGTTCAGCCACACGGTAAGGACAACAACACCACACACGAACAGATTTCACACACGAACATTCCCAGGTCAGACAGGAAATTTTGCAAAATCTCTCGAGATTAAACATGACTTCAGAATAAACAGATGGAGATAGTTTGTGGACTATTTAAAACAGAGTGAAAAAAAAAATGAGACAAAAAGAAAAAGGCGTTCATTAAAGGAGTGGAGACAGCGTGACCACCAGACGTTCTGGTGCGCCATAACAGCTGTCTTGAATTTAGCTTCGGCTCTGTGTGTCAGTCACTTCACTTTTTGATTGGCTGCATGTCACATTCAGCAGGCTGCATGCTCGTTTGTGGTCAGAGGACACAACACATGCTGTGATATCGTCCCAAGACAATCCAACATGTTGAATATCGCCAATTTGCGATCGGAGCGCTCCTGACGTCCTTCCGAGCAGATCAGAGCGCTCTTAACACACCACACACGGCAGGAATATTTGATAAGATTATCTTTAGCGTCATCACAATTGTCGGGGCGTCCTTAAGATGGTCAGAAGGGGAAGATCAGGTCCGATATCGGCCTAATTATCTTGCCGTGTGAACCAGGCATTAATAGTGATGAACTTCCTCAGCTATTTGTCCAAAAAGAGATTTTTCATAAATACAGCAATTGTCAGAAGGTGAACACAGCAATCAGAGACTTGCCTGCTAATAATGTCTCAATGTGATATTAAAAACGGGACGGTTTATCCTTTAATGTCAGTCGGATTTTCATCTTGGCATGTGTACTGTTTTGTTGACATCTGAGCTCTGATTATTTGCTAAACTATATCTCAAGAGGAGGACGAGGCTGGAGAGAACTGACATTTTGTCAATACAGAAGATGTAATACTGTAGGTGAGACTCCAAGTCAGACAGTTCTGAGTTCCAAAGAAAAACACTGTGATAATAGATTTCAGAGAAAGAACTGGCTTGTAGTTCCAAACCTCTACGGTCACATAAGGTCTTCCCACTCTCGCTAATTAAGGATACTGTGGATTATTTTTGAATTCCAAAGCAGTAAAGGTGTTGAGGTCATTGTGCAAGGTTTGATATAGTGGTCTGACTTTTCTGTCTGTGTTTTTTTTTTTAGGACTTTCATCTGGCAAAGGGTCCGACAGTGCCGACAAAAAAGGTTGATCAGCCCAGTCTGGCAGGAACCTCAGAAGCATTTAGCACTTACTTCAATCGAGTGGGCACCGCCCAAGACACAGATGACTGTGATGACTTTGACATTTCACAAATGAACCTGACACCAGTCACCTCCACGACACCGTCCACCAACTCACGTGAGGACTCTGAATGACCTAAGAACATCTGAAGTCATTTTTATTCACGGCCCTGTGTGCTCAGGTCTGATCAGCTTGTCCTCTCCTGCAGCGCCCACTCCTGCGCCCCGGCAGAGCCCGCCCTCCAAGTCCTCGGCCTCCCATGCCAGTGACCCCCCCACAGATGCCACCGACCCTCCCACCGACGACTCGTTTGGCGAAGCAGAGGGCAGTCCCAGTCGCAGTGGAGAGGAAGATGCTGTAAGTGTGTAGATCAGGACGTGCACTTTTTCCAAGCGAGTCTCGTGAGTGTTCCTTTAATAACGCCATTCTTATGCTGCGCTAACCTGCATGGCGTGCTGAGAGCCGCTGATAAATAGCCTCTGTAGTGGTGTTGGCGGGCCAGGTAATCACTCTCACTGATTAGGACCCGACGCTGCCGTGTCCCTCGCTGTGCATGTGCACATTTGTGCCAGCGTGCGTGTGGGCGTGATCCTGCAGGGTGTGTGCCCGCGTGAATGTGTGCAGTTGTGTATGTGCATAAATTTGCATGGTCAACACAGCATTAAATTATCTGGTGGAATTGTCAGAGACATCATTAAGCTGTTATTAATACCAGCGAGGACGCGTCCATACATCACTAGGCCCATGTGGACACACTCCTCCCTGGAGAGGCGAAGGACGAAGAAGAAGAAGAGTGCCCCAGTTCTTCTTCAAGGGCCGATTAATATTTATTTTACCGACAGCGTGGCAAATCTGAGAAAGTGATGGAAATGAAAGAAAGATGAGAAAAGAGGGATTTTTGTAGAATCTAAGGAGCTGTCATGTTCAAAAGACCTTTGTAGTACTCATTTCATTCTTCTTTTTCTTTCCTTCTTATTCCCACCCTCCCTCCCTCTTCCTTCCTTTGTTCATTCATTCCTTCTGTCCTTCCTTGCATCTTTTTTTCTTTCTTATTTTGCTTTAGAATGTGATAAATTTCTAGTCTTTTTTATTGTGCACATTTTGAAATTCTTATAAAAGACTTTACATTATGTGAAATATTTCTGGTATTCTATTTTTTTCATTCAATTTTTCTAAAAATATCTTGCAAAATGACAGAAATTTATGGTACTCCTATTTTTAATTGGTTTTATTTTTTTCCATTCCTTTTTTATCTTTTAGTATTTGACTTGTCTTTGCCAAAAATATGTAACTTTTTTGTTCCCTTGTTCTTTTTGTTCAATTTTTGTTTCTCTTTTGTATTTCATTCTTCACGAAAACATCACTTGCATTTTACTCTTCTTTCCTCATTTCTTTCCCATCTTCTTTTCTTGGTGTTTCTTTCCTATCTTTTGTTGGTGTTTCTTTCCTCATGTTTTTCCTATCTTCTTTTCTTGGTGTTTCCTTCCTCATTTCTTTCCTGTCTTTTTTTCTTGGTGTTTCTTTCCTCATTTCTTTCCCATCTTGTTTCCCTTGTGTTTCTTTCATCATTTCTTTCCTATCCTCTTTTCTTGGTCTTTCTTTCCTGTCTTCTTTTCTTGGTGTTTCTTTCCTCATTTCTTCGCCTCTTGTTTCCATAGTGTTTCTTTCCTCATTTCTTTCCTATCCTCTTTTCTTGGTCTTTCTTTCCTGTCTTCTTTTCTTGGTGTTTCTTTCCTCATTTCTTCCCCTCTTGTTTCCATAGTGTTTCTTTCCTCATTTCTTTCCTATCTTCTTTTCTTGGTGTTTCTTTCCTGTCTTCTTTTCTTGGTGATTCTTTCATCATTTCTTTCCCATCTTGTTTCCTTTGTGTTTCTTTCCTCATTTCTTTCCTATCTTCTTTTCTTGGTGTTGCTTTTGTATCTTTTTTCTTGGTCTTTCTTCCCTCATTTCTTTCCTATCTTTTCTTTGTGTTTCCTTCCTCATTTCTTTCCCATCTTCTTTTCTTGGTATTTCTTTCCTATCTTTTGTAGGTGTTTCTTTCATCATGTTTTTCCTATCTTCTTTTCTTGGTGTTTCCTTCCTCATTTCTTTCCTGTCTTTTTTTCTTGGTGTTTCTTTCCTCATTTCTTTTCTATCCTCTTTTCTTGCTCTTTCTTTCCTGTCTTCTTTTCTTGGTGTTTTGTTCCTCATTTCTTTCCCATCTTGTGTTTCCTTTGTGTTTTTTTCTCATTTCTTTCCTATCTTCTTTTCTTGGTGTTTCTTTCATCATTTCTTTCCCATCTTGTTTCCTTTGTGTTTGATTCCTCATTTCTTTCCTGTCTTCTTTTCTTAGTGTTTCTTTCCTATCTTCTTTTCTTGGTGTTTCTTTCCTCATTTCTTTCCCATCTTGTTTTCTTTGTGTTTCTTTTCTCATTTCTTTCCTATCTTCTTTTCTTGGTCTTTCTTTCCTGCCTTCTTTTCTTCGTGTTTCTTTCTTCATTTCTTTCCTATCTTCTTTTCTTGGTCTTTCTTTTGTATCTTTTTTTTCTTGGTATTTCTTCCCTCATTTCTTTCCTATCTTTTCTTTGTGTTTCCTTCCTCATTTCTTTCCCATCTTCTTTTCTTGGTATTTCTTTCCTATCTTTTGTAGGTGTTTCTTTCGTCATGTTTTTCCTATCTTCTTTTCTTGGTGTTTCCTTCCTCATTTCTTTCCAGTAATTTTTTCTTGGTGTTTCTTTCCTCATTTCTTTTCTATCCTCTTTTCTTGCTCTTTCTTTCCTGTCTTCTTTTCTTGGTCTTTCGTTCCTCATTTCTTTCCCATCTTGTGTTTCCTTTGTGTTTTTTCTCATTTCTTTCCTATCTTCTTTTCTTGGTGTTTCTTTCATCATTTCTTTCCCATCGTGTTTCCTTTGTGTTTGATTCATCATTTCTTTCCTGTCTTCTTTTCTTAGTGTTTCTTTCCTATCTTCTTTTCTTGGTATTTCTTTCATCATTTCTTTCCCATCTTGTTTTCTTTGTGTTTGTTTCCTCATTTCTTTCCTGTCTTCTTTTCTTGGTGTTTCTTTCCTATCTTCTTTTCTTGGTGTTTCTTTCATCATTTCTTTCCCATCTTGTTTTCTTTGTGTTTCTTTCCTCATTTCTTATCTTCTTTTCTTGATTATTCTTTCCTTACATAACCTTTTTCTTTTTCTTTCTTTCTTTCTTTCTTTCTTTCTTTCTTTCTTTCTTTCTTTCTTTCTTTCTTTCTTTCTTTCTTTCTTTCACTTGCGTTCTCCACTCCTCTCCCCAGGCGTGACCCATTACTTTTGTGCCTCCATTCCAGCAATTACTAATAAAAACTAGAAGGCTTTTCACTCATCTGAAAATGTCACCAGGTCTGAATAACACACTGACACTTTACACAACCCAGAGAAATGTGACTTGGTGGCAGTGCTGAGTGAGTGCGGGAAAAGGTTACAAAGAAGAAAAAAAAAGAAAGAAAGAGGGAGAGATCGAGTGGAGTCAGAAAAACAGCCTCCCACTCTCGGCGGGGTGAGGTGTTAAAAGCGGAAGTGTTTCAGGAGAAAGCAGCAGATCAATAGAATGAACTCCACCAAGGCTTTCATAATAGACCACTGTAAATGAGTGCTGTTTGTGTGTGTGTGTGTGTGTGTGTGTGTGTGTGTGTGTGTGTGTGTGTGTGTGTGTGTGTGTGTGTGTGTGTGTGTGTGTGTGTGTGTGTGTGTGTGTGTGTGTGTGTGGGCGGTGTCCTTATTTCTCCTTCAGAGTACTGACACTTATCTTTCTCTGTCTGCTTTCCTAGTCTTCAGTGATCTTGCAATTCTTCTTTCAGATTGATTTTTCTTCATCTCCTCCTCCTCCTCCTCCTCCTCCGTGATCCTGCCTCTCTGCTTTCCTCCCTTTCCTCTCCTTCTTCACCCATTTAGGCTTGTGGTTCTGGGTCACCCTGCCCCAGTGAGACAGCTGAGCCCAGCCCAGACCAGGCCAGTCCGGAGGCTGAGAGCTAGATAGCAGCAGGGCAGGGTAGGTACAGAAGCATCCTCCTTCTGCTCCTCCAATCCTCCCCCTCCTTCCTCCTCTGCTCACGCCTGTTCTTCCGGCTGACTGTTGTCCTTCACCGTTCCATCAGTCTGCCTCGCTGCACTGCTTCGTACTTCATTTTATCCTGCCATCTCTTGTGCTTTTGGTTTGTGCACTCATTTCCAAAGTTGTGCTTCGTCTGCACTGCTCTCACACAGCAACACAGTTTGTG
Source organism: Thalassophryne amazonica (assembly GCF_902500255.1). NCBI lineage: Eukaryota > Metazoa > Chordata > Actinopteri > Batrachoidiformes > Batrachoididae > Thalassophryne > Thalassophryne amazonica. The sequence goes on from NC_047112.1 coordinate 87,604,814, forward strand.
TTGTGGTGTGTCCGTGAACGCACGTGCACTCGTGTTGACGAGTTCTCACTGTAGCCTCACCAGGAGGACATTAAGTGTGGTGAGTTTCTGCAGCAGTGTGTGACGTGTCCATCGCGCATGCCGACCACGCTGACCACAGAGCTCTGTGCTGTCATTGTGTCCACATTGTGTCCCGCCCTCAGTCACGCCCACTTCCCCAACAGAGCACTCATTCCATCTCAGAAGCCAATGGTGTGTGACTGCCAATCAGAAAGTGTGCACACCCCTGAGCAGCACAGCTTCTGGGATTCTGTTTTTGATTGTCTTTTTTAATCATATAAAATGATGTGTTGCTTGTTTACGTATCATGTTCTTTTTTTTCATAGCTTGTCCTGTACACATCATTATAAGAAGCAAAACTACACTGTAAAACCTGAAACTCATACATTTTGAGGAAACAATTTCTTTGAATCATTTAGGTTTTACTATGTTAAATTGTTCAACAAATGTATTTTACGTCCACTAATGATGTAATAAAATCATCTGCATTTATTTATTTGTCTGTCTGTTAACAGGATTACATCAAAACTATTGCACGGATTTTGATTTTGATATTATTGTATGGCTTTGCCTTACAATATAAAGCGCCTTGGGGCAACTGTTTGTTGTGATTTGGCGCTGTGTAAATAAAATTGATTTGATTTGATTTGATGAAATTTTCACCACAGATAGATAATAGACCATGGAAGACTCCATAAAATTTTGGAGGTGATCCGGATCTGGATTCTGGATCAAGATTTCACTATATATAGGCTTTGAAGGATTACATAAAAAAAAAAAAAAACTAAGAAAGAAAAACAACAACAACAACTTAAAGGATTCTCACCAAATTTACACCACAGATAGATATTAGGACATGGAAGACTCCATTGAATTTTGAAGGTGATCCGGATGCAGATTGGCAGATGTCAGAAATCTCTGATTGCTCTTGTTTTCGGTAAAATGTGTACAAGTAAAATAAACTCGGTTAATTCATATTAAATTAAAGGAAAAAAATATCCAAACAATTTTAAACCTGTTTGCATGCAAAGTAATCAGGGATTGATTCAGTGACCTTATAATTTGTAGACAACCTTCTCTACTAGTGTTATATGTTGGTCTTCCATCAGTTTTTCCCCCTTTAATTCAAAATAACAACAAAAATATTTCAAAAATATTTAGTTCCTTTTTACTTCACTTAAACAGATCCATGTGCAGGAATGAAGACACTACAGTATAAAGTCTCTACTGCATTTAAAACTTGACACATTGCTTGTTTCCAACCAACGCAGTCATTGTGTAAATTGTAAGTATGATTGCGCTCATCATTGCTTTGATCTTAAAATGAGGTGTGTTCTGGTGCAATGCAATGTTGAGGCAGCAAAACCTTACTGCACTATACAACCTGGTCTTAACTCAAGCACAGACATTTTATGTTATTTATAGGGTGCAAAATTCAGATACACTTTAGGGCCCTGTCCCACTGGGGAGAGGATTAATTGCGCATGAATTGAGTATACAAACTGTGGGCGTTTGTTGTCATCCGCAACAAAAATGGCCAAAAATGACAAATGTCCCAGTATGAATTATGGATATATTAATAATATATAGCAAATATATGATGAACAATCACGGTTATATAACACATGTAGTGAGGAAACTGATCTGACACATTGAGATTATCACAGCAGTATTACGGGTGTATTATGAATGCATCGCGCACGTGTTGCGCGTGCACGGCATCTGCATTGCGGTCATAAAATAAGCGCACTCGGGCTGTCGACATCACTATTCACACCAACAGTACAGGCTCTGGAGCATTTGCTGGACTTGGACAAGTTGATCACAGAGTGTTGTCATGCGAGGGTTAACTGTTCATGAGTTTGGGGTGCGGGAGGGGGGAAGCCGTTCGGGGTGTGAGACAGTGTTTTTTTTTTTTTTTAGAGTGTCACAGAAAACAGACTTCAGCGTGAGTTGTGGGTAAACAGCAACTCTTCCTTTTGTTGGTGTTAAATAAAAGTCCTGGATTGCAGCAGCTATTACGTCTTTGTGGATTTACACAGCCGGACTGTCACTGACTGGCAGGTATGTCGCTTTCTGCCACATATAGTACTTTGGGTTTACATGATGTGTTTGTTATGCATTCACATATTGTCCGCAAATCAGCTGCAAAGCAGATGTAATAAAACGCTTTATTCGTGGCCAATTTGTATGCATTCGCTACAACATATTTGAGTTTGTGATGTGGACATGATGGGCACGCAATATATCTGTTTTACATACGGTCCCAGTCTGCTGTCAAGCTGCAAATCCCCGTCAGTTGCGGATATCAGCGGTTAATGGCAGATATACAGTGAATAGAGTGAATATGTATTCTGTATGAATTGAGTATATATACAGTATGTAAGGCGGATGTCATCCGCATTCAGATTTTTGAACAGCTCAAAAATCCTGGCTGCAGACATGCGTGCCTCTGTGGATGATCACGGGCGTGTTCGGATGACGGCCGACTCATACAGGCATGTTACACGGATATTGCGGATGTTTGGCGAATATGGGCCGATTTTGTGCGCAGTCCATATGCAAATCCTCCTAAACACCAGTGGGACAGGGCCCTTACACAGTTGGGTTCACAATGCACATACACATGCTGGTTTTCAATCACCCAGGGTTCATAGTCAGGATGTATCAAGACGATGTTGGTCGCGGGATGGTTCATGAGTGTAGGAACCTCTCTACACCTGTTGGGATATAAAATAGAATACACTGGGTTAATGGACATGGAAGAGCCACTGAAAGAACGAGACACTCAAATGCTTCACCTCAGGGAGCTTTTTTAGATGCTGCTCCCAAAATGGCCTGCTGTGCGCTTTGACGCGTTGCACAAAGGTTTGTTTTCTCATCAGAAAATGTATCACTTCTGTCACTTACTGAGTTGACCATCTTCATAGTAGCATGCGTTTCACATGTACAAGATTCTCAAAGGTAATGACAATCTGATTGGTTTTATTCATGTTATGCCCAAAACACACCCATGATTATTTAAGAGACTAAACATAACCCCCGTGTCCCCTTTAGCCCAAAGCAACACATATTCACACCCAGCCATCACATTTTCATACAAGACCCTTGACCTGATCAAACACCAACATGTGATGATTTGGGTGCCACCTTCGCTTCATTTAATGATGTCCAGACGAACGCTAACCCTAACCTTAATCATAACTCAAAGGCAAATAGTTTTGCATGTTATCAGAGACAAATAATGTTACTGTATGTTAATATGCTACCCTGAATGTCACTAAATTATGCAAAGGGGGTACCTAAGTCATCATGCATTGATACAAAGGTTAATGACCAAAACTGAATATGTGATGAGTTGGAAATGAGAATTTATAGACAAAAACACTTGTCACATGCTTTAGACCGCATGATATAGATCATCAAGACAGGGAACTTTACATTGGTATGTCTATAATGGAGATGCCATCCAGAACCCAAGGTAGTTCTGTGGTTTTCTGGATGCAACGATGTGCAACAAGAACCCGTGTTCTACATTTGGCCTTTCTACACGGTTTCCTCCATGTACATCAACTTCCTCCCACCTTCTAAATAAAAGCCCATATTAAGAGTTTTGTCCTTGTCAATCTGGAGTTGCATCAAACTTCCACTAAATCAATCATGTGCATCAATTGTGGTGATCACAAGCAAAAGAAAAGGAGTCAAAAAAAAGGTCTACCACAAAAATGTGCATTATATCTGTAAATATTAAGAAGCACAAAGTAAATTAAATTATTACTGTTAACCTTTTGGGTTTTTTTGTTAGCCAAGTTCATTTTGCTTAATTAAAATGATTACTGATGCTGAAACTAAGTAATCAGTTTCACCAAACTGACTTGGGCTAACTCATCATGTTTTTGCAGCGCAGAAAGCACAGCCGCTTTAAAAACTCACAACTATTTACTTGCAGCGAGACACTCCCCAGGCTTGCGCGCACTGTGTGTTTGTGTTGGATGTGTGATGCGAGGATGCTGAGGGACAACACAAACACACACCAGCCTGTGAACCCGATGCTCTCACCCGCACAGCTCCCCGCTGCGGCGCCTTAATGATAGCTGCTGGCACTCTCACAGCCGTAACGGAATTGTTTTGTTTTCATCTGCTAATACTGGGGTGCCAAGATTAATGACTGCCCCACTATAATTGGCATTAATTAAAACCCACGAAGCTGTCTCGTTCCCCCCACACCAGGAGGAGGCGTGGCCTAGCAGCCTCTCTCTCTCTCTCTCTCTCTCTCTCTCAGCCGCTGGCTGCCATCCTCAGATGCTCTGAGAGCTGGAGGGCAGCAGGTGGATGAAGTTGGATGATGAGTTGCAGATGATTGGCTGTCGTACAGCCAGCAGCTCTCTGTAGGTGGACTACTTTGGTTCTGGTCCAGTGTCGCCATTCCCATATGTTTTTTTTTTTTTTTGCTCAGTCAAATCGAGTTAGAGGTTTTCTCAAACACAACCACACCTGTGCATCAGGCCCGGTTTTCTTCAGACAAGCACACCTGTGATTGATTCTGTAACCACCTGCGCACATGCCGATGCCAAGGTGAGCACGCAGTCCTGGCCACAGCTGCCAGTCGTCCCCCCCCTTCCCCTCTTCGGGGCTCAGACAGACGTGCGATCTGGCTTGTGGGAGTATAAGTGTTTTCTGGGGTGATTTCATTATGTCCAGCAAACGGTAGCAAATCTCAGCCATGAAATGTCCTGCTTCCACAGTTCACTGAGCAATCTCACATTGCTCCTTCTGCCCATGGCGTTGCTCACACACACACACACACACACACACACACACACACACACACACACACACACACACACACACACACACACACACACACACACACACACACACACACATATAAATGTCTACACGTGTTCCAGCAAGGCCAGATATCCGGGGCCATGGGGCTGGGGTTGTGCCAGGTCATCGTTCGTCCCTCTGTCCTCTCTGAAGCATCTCTGCAGCCGCTCTGTTGGCAGCGGCGTTCAGATGATGCAGGCTGACAGTGCCGGGCTGGAACTCGGCTGCAGTAGCTGAGCAGTGTGCGCCTGCTGTCGCCGCTCGTCTCAGCCTCTTTGTCACCTCTCTCAGGGTTTCTGGCAGAAACTTTCTGCTGACTGTCTAGTCATGGCAAGCTTGTGCAGTTACAGCTCCAGATCCCACAGCATTAGCTGAGGCATCCCTCCCAGCCTTAGCAACAGTTTTCTGTCTCACTGAAACCCGGTGTAATCCATGTAGTCATTGAAGAGTTGGATGCCTGGAGTGCAGAATTTTCTTTAGATTTTTTTTTTTAAGTTATAATTCACAGATATGCATCCTTGAAGCTCACAGTGTGAAACCTTGTCCATATCTTGGAAAAGTTTAGCGAGACTGAAAGGGTAACCATGGTGGAACTTTCAAGATGTTCCTGACGTCCTCTGGCAAGCCGTTGCTCTTCAGTGCAACCTGTAACATTACAGACCTGCCAACATTTGAAGTTAGCAATTCTGGACACCGATGCATGGCCACAAGTGGCATTGGTACGGAGCGTAACGAGGGGGCTCCAGGGGCGTGCCCAGACCCACACAACTGTGCAACTAATGGGCGTCCCACTCACACTCATGTGGGATGTAGGACACGGGGGTAAATCCTTCCAAACGCAGGACAGTTGGCAGCTCTGACATTGTTGCACATGTCATAACATCACTAGGAGGTTTCTTTTTAACATACTACATCACAATTTTTTTACCCACTTCTGCATATTTGATCATTGACCCAAAGCAGCCAATAAAACTGTGAATGTGGACACCATACTGTGAAATCCAAACTTGACCACTTTGGCAGGAACATGAAACGACAGACTGACGGTAATTAGAGCTGCACACATTAGAGTAGGGTTGTGACGACCAGTTACAACTAACTTGAACCTGATAAACTAATTTTCTTCGAGTTGATGAGCCAAGTATTTTGAGATATTCCTGCACAGCCTTCAAAAACAGAGACAGGGTAACCTTGAAAAGATTGTTTCCGTGAGGACAGAGATCAAGCAGGAACCAGCCTTCATCAATGTCAACATCCGCCAGCAGCCAGCACTCCTTTCACCGAAGGGTTTTGGAAAAATATTTTCTACCTACACTGTAAAAAAGGAACTGCTGTCTCAACGAGAAAAATTTATTTAAGTTATTTCAACTTTCTCCTGAGTTAATGCCACAAGACTTCTCTACTTAAGTTGAATTAACTTTAGCTAAGTTGAAATAACTTTAAAATCTATGCAAATTGTTACATAATTTTTTCTCGCTGAGGCAGCGGTTCATTTTTTATAGTGTATTACTACCACAGATATTGTGTAATGTGTTGTGTGGTTTTGGCCACACAGGTTCAGGCTTCATTTCCTGAATTCAATTTACTCTCATGTATCCTCTGTAAAATCTACTTTTCAACAAACACTTCATTAATTAGTGGACGCTCAGAGAGAAAAGGTTGAGGCTCTAGTCTTCCACCATAGCGAGATCGCTATCTAACTAAAGATTTAATTTCCATAAAATGGCCTATAAATTTCCATTAAACTGCGTGTACTGGCTGATGAATAACCCTGCTAATACTGATAAATACTGCATCCTCTGTGAAGGTATCCTTACGTAGCACCATACTCTTCCACTTCCATTACCCTGGACCAGAGAGTCCCAAGAGCACATCCAGAGCAAGTGGAGGGAAAGGTTATCATGGACTGTAAATTAAATGTACTAATATTGAATCTGATTTATTTTTTTTCCTTCTTCAATACAGCGTTCAAAGTAGGGAACTTTGATGGCATGAAATCAATGTTACCTCCTTTAATTCCCACAGGCTTTACACACACGTTCTCTTGCCAATAAGGACTGTTATCAGATTGAGTCATATGCTCTCTAGCCCTATGAGTCATGATGTACACGTCTGATCTCACATTCCGGGCATGTGAGTCATGTGCATATTCATTCATCTGTGCTGCAGATCAGATCAGACACACCAAATCTCCAGAATTTAAGCTCACTGAGCCCCACCACATCATTTTCAACCATTATAAATATGCTTTAAAGCAGGCGTTCTTCATCTTTTCTGTCCACCTGTTCATAGTACATCCAAAACGAACCCCTATTACTTTGGCTAATCTCTTCTATTCTCATAATCTTTTATAAAGTGTGTTAATGGAATGCAGTATCACCTCCTCTTACAGATCGGGGCCCAGGAAGAAATGCAATAAAAAAAACTTATCTGGTTTGCATTTTCGCAGAACCTTAGTATTTTTAGGTCAAATAGTAACGCCACTGTTATTTTTTCATTCCAGGGACAAGGCATCCTTATGTCACAACATAGAACATTAACTTGTCAAACTGAGAGTCTGAAATTGATGTTTAATTCTGAATGAAACATATTATAAATTATTATAATTTTAATATTTGTCTATAAATTTTATATTGTGTTTAAAACATGATTTTCATCATAGATTAGATTAATATTGTAATGTTAATATTTTTAATACTGTAAAATGGGGCAGGGGTCATGGCTAAGTGGTTAGGGTCCTTTCTGACTGGGCGTGACTGTTGGAGAGTAGTTGGAAAATTGAAATTGAAATTTAGCAGCCACAAGGGACAGTGTCGCAGTTTGCATCTTACTGAAGTGGCCATTTGCAGCTGAAGACGGGTAACGCGTTTGCAGACAGTGTTCAGCTCTTATTATCCTGCTATCATCCATATGAATAGACTGTGCAAATTCCCCCACTGTTCCAAATAATAGCAAAATAAAATAAATAATAAAATAATAATAAATAACATAATAATAATAAATCCCACCGTGCACTCACCGATTTGCAGAATGATGCTCCTGCTGGATCTGGTGTCCTATCTTACATGTATAGTATATAGAATAGAATAGAATAGAATAATATTTATTGTCATTGTACGGGGGTACGACGAAATTAATATAATCAATTTTCTATACCTGCTTACTCTAATTAACGGTGACGCTGGATTCAAGATTCATGCACAGCAATCACTGGACCAGCCTTGTCTCCGTGATGCAGTGATGTCCAGCAGTGCTTCAAGGGTGTGTGTCCTCTGATTTGTTTTGATTTATTCGGCAATAACATTGTAAGTCCGTTCAGTTGTTCTCTTGTTTTTTCACTCGGGGTGTTCACAGCACATCTGAGGTCTGAATTTTGATTTGGCACACATACATCCTCCTCCGTCCTCCTGCAATTTAGCTTTGATGGACATATGATGTCACATTTCCACGGCACGGCATTTAGCAGAAAGTCTTTTCTGGTTTCAAGAGACATATATGCGCCATTGGAGCTGGAACTGAACAGTGTGTCATTTCATGAAAATATGTCAGCATCTTTCCTCCCTAGTCGTGCATCACTCACAATGAGCACATCAAAGAACTCCCATCACATGTCCTCAGAGAGAGAGAGGGGAGAGATAGAGAGAGAGAAAGAGAAAGAGAGAGAGGGGGGAGGCAGAGAAGTTCACATGTCGTGAAACTGTGGCCAGGCTGGCAGCAGGGGCTGTTCCTCTCCGATCAGCTGTGCTACTGTAGCCTGCTTCCCCACAGCCACCCAGCAAGCATTGCACAAAATCAAGCAATTTCCCTCGCAATTACCATTCACAGACTGTCACATCCCAGTGAGACAGGACCCTTAAGTGCACTTGTTTTCAGTGCAGAAGGTTTCTAGTTCAAGGCCACTCTTGCCCACGCTCCAGGTAATGTTGCATCAGGAAGAGCATCTGGTGTCAAACCTGTGCCAAATCAATATGCAAATCCACCTTGGATCTGCTGTGGCAACCCCAAGTGAAAAACTGAGAAGCTGGAGGGAATACATATTAATATTGTGCAACATTATCTTCGGTTAGTTATCTTCAGTTTACAAAAAAAATTTGCAGCCCACTAGATGGCACTAATAGGCTGCAGCCCAGTGGTTGAGAAGCAATGCTTGAAAGTACCATACCAGTCATTTTGTTATTTGAACACAGTATAAAGAATAATACATACCTGACAGACTTTTTCTACAACATAAATCTGAAAAGGCAACGTTAAAATAACTTTTACTTGCCTTTACTGCTGGATTTTGTTTATTCTAGCTCACCATGAAAAGCAACTTGTTTTAAAAAGAAACAGTCTTCAGAGAGATGACTGAACAATATGTCCAGATCTTGCATATATATATATATATATATATATATATATATATATATATATATATATATATATATATATATATATATATTCCAGCAAATTTCAAGAAATTTTCTGGACTTAATCGTTAGTCTGTGTACAATCATTCCCCAAAATTTCAGTTATTTTGATCACTTTGCATAAAAGTCACATTCTTTCAAAATTATGTGCCAAATTGTATGATTTATTGGCAAAATAGGCCTCCAGGCAAAATGTCTTTTCTTTGGTTGACCAAGACATGTTAGGGAAGCCTATTGTTCCAATACACAACAGTCTCTCCCAAGATGTGCCTTATATGTTTAACACACATTTATGCAAATGAATTATTTGATTCATAATTCCCATAATATAGTTTTCTGTGACCTTGACCTTTATCTTTGACCAACACACAACCCTTTGAATTAAACAGTTATGATCTTGTGTTTGACCTTTTAGTGTCATCCAATGTCAGAAGTCATGTGACCAATAGATATATGATAAATAACTTCATGTTAATGTTTCACAGAAACCAATTCCTAGGAATAGCCATCCCCATCCAGTGATGTCACGACTCCATAAGCTCTTCCCAGGTGTCTAGCGATCTTAAAGGTCAAGAATCCAGAGATGTGAATGTCACTGCTGAGAAAAGGGATTGTCTCTACAAGTTCAACACTTTCTTTGCTTGCTTTGATGGATTATCTCTCTACAAACAGCTTCAAGAAGCCGCAAGACCATTTTATTGTTTGATCGAGAATAACCTGAAGGCAGTGGTGCCAGGAAAGGCTGGTAGTGCTGCATTTGCAGTTGCCTTTTAAATCTTACGAATAAGATAATTGGTTGCTGTTAACTTGACGTCCAAATTCTCGACTCAAACATCAAACCGACTGGTTTGGTCGCAGTGTGTTGATGCACGTTCACCTCGGCTCACTTCTAATTTGTATTTTGCTGCAGAACTCCAGCCCTCTTGCAGACGTTTGCACCAGTTTCATGCACATGGACATTAGTCCTGTGCACATGGCGTCAGAAGTCGTCCACGATGTAACAGGTCCCTCTTTAACATGCACTCAGGCTGCAGCGAGCGGCTGCTGTAATTATGTGTCCGATAATAACGGAGCCGTCGTGAGTGACTGCAGCAGGCTTGCCGCTCTGACTGCAGGGTGTTCCATCATCTGCTGCTGTCTCCCGTCTCAGCTGGAACCAGATACAGACTCATAACTGGTCTTTCAAAGCGCTAGTTTATACTCTGATTCATACTGGTCCTGGAGGGAGCCTCCAGTGGGAGAGAATATGGATGTGCGCACACAAACACATACACAATAGGATTCAAGTGTGAGAGGTGATTTTATTTATTTATTTATTTATTTTTTTTGGAGTGCACTGACATGATAGGACATCTCCTCACACAGAGTGCTACTGCCATCTGGTGGCTGCAGCTCTGACAGAAAGCAGCAAACATTTGTGGGTTTGCAGTTTAGTGAAATTGTTTAACAGAATTAGAAACTTTTAATACGTTGTGATATTATAGAGACATTATTCTCTCTTTTGCACAGAAGGGGACGGATCCTCTCTATGCCCAGATCAACAAAGAGAAGAAATAAAGAGACTCGCAGGACCAGGCCTGAGAGAGCAGGAGGAGGACCATCACCTATTTCTGTGTGTGTGTGTGTGTGTGTGTGTGTGTGTGTGTGTGTGTGTGTGTGTGTGTGTGTGTGTGTGTGTGTGTGTGTGTGTGTGTGTGTGTGTGTGTGTGTGTGTGTGTGTGTGTGTGTGTGTGTGTTTTGCATGTTTGTCTGGTACATCCTGCCTGGAGGAGCCTCTCCATCTCGCTTCCTCCATTCCTCTTCTTCCCACCTGCAGCCTTTTCTCCTCCTGAGAGGAGAGCGAACCTTCACAGTCCTTCGCTTTGCGCAGGAGGGACGTCAGTCACGAGACACCTCCAGTTCTCCCTCCACAGCTCCATCTTCTCCTCCTCGCTGCTCCTTGTGGCCACTCACACCCAGCCTTACCTCTGTGCTCCCTCCCTCTTTCTGCCAGCTGTTCCCGAGCGCTTCCGGAGACTGTGCAGCCGAGCAGCGCCTCCTTGTGTCCAGCGCACTCCCACACACGCACATTGCACAGAGATTAGAAGCATCACCTTTCATTTTACCAGACACAATCTGCATCTCTGGTAAGGAGATCCTCCAGGAGGAGCGAGACTCTGATGGGCTTATCAGGGATTGGCCCACTTCTGGGACCACTGCATTTGATTGGTTGGTTGTTTCGGATGTGTGTCCCCCCACCCACCCATTATCGTGAGTGTCTGCTGGATCACTATGCAGAAATAGACTCTCTGGGAGCTACTCACACACACACACACACACACACACACACACACACACACACACACACACACACACACACACACACACACACACACACACACACACGGTGATTCGTCAAACGTCTCTCCTCAAAGACAGATGACAAGAGGATTGGACACCCCCCCAGAGGGAAGCGAGTCAGTTTCTGTGATTGAACTCTTCATTCTCTATAGCTTTTGTATAATACTGATTAAAAAAAAGAACTAATTAAAAAAAATCAAATTTTTATTTTATAAGTCAAATCAAGCCGCTGGGGTCTGCTCTATAGTTCTTATGGAGTCAACATGGCTTTAAGGCATCTGATCGTTGGTTTGTTTGCCAAACTCATTTTGTAAATAACGATAACAACCACTTTGTCCGCTGGACATCTGTGCCATAAAATAGGAAGGCTTCAGTTATGCAAATCCAACGTTACCCGAGCAGTACCAACATGTCTTTGTGTTATTTCGATTTCCAAGCTTCGCTGTGGTCCCCTCAGATGTTTTGTCCTTGTGTTTGATTGAAGTACGTCTTTACCTTACTTACTTGTTCCTTTTAGTGGTGCAGCTTAGCTCAAATTTCCATAAAAATTGTTCATTTTGTGATAAAAGCATGGAATTTGGCACACATATTCTAAATTAACTACAGTTTATTTTCAGATATGGAGACACCCTGGAGCTGACCTCTAATGAGCTACAGGGGTCAGTAAAGAATTACACAGGGGTCAAAATTTAAAAATGCTCCAGTGATGTTGAAAACAATACCACATTATTTGTCTGATCATAACGATTCCAAAAAGGTATAGTTTGGACTATCTATGACCAGTGATGCCGGTAACGCGTTACTCTAATCTGACCACTTTTTTTAGTAACGAGTAATCGAACGCGTTAATCTTTCCAAATCAGTAATCAAATTAAAGTTACTTCTCCAAGTCACTGTGCGTTACTGTTATTTTTGCATTGTGGGTCGATAGCAGCATTAAACTTGGTCCGTGGGCAGGAGGTCGGGGTTCGACTGAACTGCCCACTTTAAGCGAGCTGTGAGCTTTTCATCCGCAGTTTTCTACAGCAGCTACAACTCGTCCTCACCTCTTAAAGCACAGTGACAACAGCACACCTGCACTGAGCTTTACAAAGACATCTTTATGCTTTTTTTTTCTCCTTTATTTAGAATTCTGAGCTGAGCCGCTCCATATCTGCTGCTACAAACAGCTGATCCTCCGTGACGCGTCAACAACTAACACTATTTTCCACTCAAATGCACCTAAACTCTCTTTCTGAGGACCACATGATGTGAAAACGCAATAAAACTTTCTTACCTGTAAATCTGGTCATGTTTTCTGCATAAATAAATGTTATCCATTCTTTGTGCTCAAACGCCAAAGCAGGGGCGAATCCAGATGGAATGGGGGCGTGGGGCAAGGATGCCCCCCCCCCCACAACACCCCTAGATTAAAGGTCCAGTTTTGACGCCTTTTTTGTTTACTACAACTACTAATACTACTTAAAATAATAATTTGGACAAGTAAAATGTTTAGAGAGAATTTAAATATTAGAAAAATGTTAGAAAGAATTCAATAGTTACATTTATAAACAATGTAGGTTAGAAATGGCAAGTTTTACTGTTACAGTGCTGTCAGCAGTTAAATATGAGGTCAAGAAAGACGTTTTTATTTTATTTTTTGTAAAAACAAGTATTTATTTTCATTGAAGTCAAGAAAGGGTGACTATAAAGTGAGTTTTGGCAAAACAGGTATCATTGTCATGTTGAGGTGGCAGAGGGTTGTTGTCGGCAGCTGGGAAAAGCAACTAAAAAAGTAACTAGTAATCTAACTTAGTTACTTTTCCAATTGATCAGTAAAGTAACTAAGTTACTTTTTCAAGGAGTAATCAGTAATCAGTAATTGGATTACTTTTTCAAAGTAACTGTGGCAACACTGTCTATGACTAATTCCATGGAGTTATGGGGTAAAAACAGCAAAAATGGTGATAAAGGTCAGTTTCAGTTTGTACAGGGGTCAAAAGTTAAAGTTGCTCCAATTTTGTTAAAAAAAACAATGCAAATTATTGGTTGAGTTAATAGCATTTTAAAAAGGAATAGATTGTACCATCTGTCATGCTTAGTTATCATGTTACAGGGTAGCATGTCATATGTCATAGAATCCAATGGATGTCGACCTTGTTTAACCTTTACTTTGGAGACCAAACGTTAAACACAGTCAAAACTATTCCATTTATTATTCCTTTTATTTCAGCAATTTGCATCACTTTTTACCAAAACTGGAGCAACTTTAACTTTAACCCTGTACAAATTGAAACTGATCTAGATTGAAGACACACTTTTTTCCCTGTTTTTTCATTAGTATTTTATACGATTGTGTGTCTTCTTTTATTCCTTTTACTTATTTATGTTTTAATTTTTTTTATTATGTTTTTAATCTTTAGTTCATTTTATTCTGCCTTTTCAATTATGTTTGTGAAGCGCCTTGAGGCGACTTGTCGTGATTTGGTGCTATATAAATTAATAAATTTGATTTTTTTTTTTTTTTTTTTTTTGATCTTTGTCACCATTTTTGCCATTTTTACCCCATAACTCCAGAACATTCAGTCATAGATAGTCGAGACTATACCTTTTTGGAATAGTTATGATCAGACAAATAAGGTGGTATAGTTTTCAACATGATTGGAGCATGTTTAAATTTTGACTCCTGTGTAATTCTTTATTGACCCCTGTAGCTCACTGGAGGTCAGCTCCAGGATGGTTCCATATCTGAAAATAAACATTAGTTAATTTAGAATGTGTGTGCCAAATTCCATGCTTTTATCACAAAATGAACAATTGTTTTGCTGTGCCGGTCCACTATTTGAGTCTTTCTTACCATCCTGCTGCCCAACATTTTTCACGAATAAATTTGTTTCAGCAGTTTGCCTCAACGTGTAGACGAGGCCTCGCGGTCACCCACACTGCTGCTGCTGCTGCTGTCCTCTGTCCTGAACAGTTTGTACAATATGGCGATGCTCTGCAGGTCTGTTGGCGTGTGGGAGGCGAGGAATACATCGACTGTGACACCAGTGACTCCCTATTTTATGGCCAGGGTCCCCACGTCACCCAACAACTTTTTTTGCATTATGATGCTGATTAACTTCAACATTTGACAACTAGTTGATGAGTAAATAAACTGAGCAAAAGGGAAACATTGCTGTTTGACTACGTAACATTTTTAAACCTATTTTAACTTTACCTCAGCTAACAGTTTCTTAATCTAAATCACATTATTTTTATCTTTATGAATATGACATTCTGCAGTGGGGTTTTTAGATGATCTTTTTTTTCTTCTTCTTTTGATTTATGGATTCCACCATGTATTACTATTACAAATAAATACATCCCAAATGAGTAATATGTCCATTTATTGGGTGTGTTTTTGTGTATGTGTGTGACGTCGGGGCAGACTAATGAGTTGTGCCTTGCAGAGGTCACCCTAGTGTGCTTATAGCTATTGTGAAAGAAGGAGTGTCACGCTATTTTGTTGTAATTTAACACAGCTTTAATGGCCTGTCACATTCTGCTACAGTGGCAGCCTCTAATGCAAGATGTCATAAGCTTTATTAGCACGCAAATATAAAGCAGAGCGCTCGCTTTCCTCCTCAATGAACAAGGCAAGGCATTAGACAGTGATTGTGTATCTTGCAGAAAAACAAAATTGTGCTAATGACTTTTACGTGAGTGTGTTGGATGGATTATAATGATGTATGCACTGAGCAGGACTGGAAATCACATAATGGCACTAAAAGGTCATTGCAGTTTTAGCTCCTTACACTTAGCAAGTATCTGAGCTTGCTAAGTGCTGCAACAGCTATAAAAGCTCTTTGGCCTTATACGAGGTCTGTGAGAAAAGTATCTGACCTTATTATTTAAAAAAAAAAACCATATGGATTTGAATCACGTGTGATTACATCAGTCAAGCTTGAACCCTCGTGGGCATGCAAGAGTTTTTTCACGCCTGTCGGTGACGTCATTCGCCTGTGAGCATGCCTTGTGGAAGGAGTGGTCCAGCCCCCTCGTCGGATTTTCATTGTCTGAGAAGTTGCTGAGAGACTGTGCGCTGTGCTTGATCAAATTTTTTTCAAAAACTGTGAGGCACATCCAAGTGAACACCATTCGAGAAATTCAGCTGGTTTCCGTTGGAAGCCTTAAGGACAAGTTGGAACATGCCCTGCTGTTAAACAATTTCTCAGATACTCACTCAACTGAAAGCCGCCAAAAGCCGCCTGGATTTTACAAATGGTTATCAACACGGAGGTGTTTTTCCTGTGGCGGGCGCGCCGCGCCGGCTGCGAGCCAACACGCCAATCCGTCCGCACGTCTTTCATTCAAAAAATCTCCTTTAACAGTGGAATGTCCGGATAAACTGCTGATTCCGACCTCTTCTGAAAGTTCTCTGTTCTCTCACGACGTCCTGGGTCAACAGAGGCTTAAATTAGGTTTTCAGCTTGAAACAGGATGACGACGTCGCCTCGGAGTGCTGCGCGACATCCCGCTCCGTGGGAAGTACTTACAGCGATAGAAACAATCCAAAATCTCTCATCAGCTGTTAAAATTTTCACCGAAAACCAGCTGAATTTCTCGAATGGTGTCCACTCGGATGTGCCTCACAGTTTTTGAAAAAATTTTGATCAAGCACAGCGCCAGTCTCTCAGCAACTTCTCAGACAAAGGAATTCCGACGAGGGGGCTGGACCACTCCTTCCACAAGGCGTGCTCACAGGCGAATGACGTCACCGACAGGCGTGAAAAAACTCACGCATGCGCACGAGGGTTCAAGCTTGGCTGATGTAATCACACGTGATTCAAATCCATATAGTTTTTTTAAAAAATAAAACTGTCGGTTTCTTTTCTCGCAGACCTCGTACATATGTAAAAGAAAGGTTGATTTTTTTTTTTTTTTTGGACTATGCTGTAAACCCAAACAGCTTGACAGAACTCAAAAACCAGAGGGAATTAATTATCTATGCCTGCCCACTTTTGCCTTTGTTCTTGCTCAGGGGGTAGGGGCAATTAATGTTGTGATTTGCTGCTTTGTAATTAAATTGAAGTTGGACTCTTATTTATATGCTTTATGCTACAGAATCTGCAGATAAACACCAGCAACAATGGCTCTCCGGGCCTATATAGCTCAGCAAGCCATTGATACCCATGTAGACGACATCTTTTTCAGCAATTTGTGAAAAAAAAGTGATTTCCATCAGTTCACCCAAAAGATTTATTTGCTAACACTGTAATAAGTAAATTCTGATACAGTGACATTTGTTCCGCAAATCTGATTGGATAATAATGTGAGATTTCGGCCATAAAATATTGCAATGACGGTGGCAAAATATTCAACTGTTTCATATTTGATGTAGAACTCCGCGCCCTGATTGTGTTGCTATGCAGATGTCAATAATGACACTGTCAGCTGAGCACGAGAGAAACTGGCAGAACTACGACAATGCCGAAATGCGTGGATTTAAGGTACCATACAAAACTATTGATGTGGATTCTGATACAAAATTACTCAATGCAGCTGACGAGATGGAGAAATCAGTGGGTCTGTTCACAGAATTTCCAGTTTGGCATGAAGACGCTGTTGCTACGGTAAGCTTTGACGAGCTGACCACACCCTTTCACAACAATTCGGAAAGTGGCCAGGCAGAGAGGCATCTGGTCCAGGTCGAATTGCTTACAGAAAAATATCGCGAATATCCGTTTTACCAGCTTAGCGCAGCAGATAACAGAATATTTACAGACGAATCCTTCAAATCTGGAAACAAGCACCAAAGTTGGCACAAATACTCCTTAGACATTACTCTTTTCCACCTGAATTTTCAATCGGTGTCCAGGTAGGGGTCAATTGAAGAATTACACAGGGGTCAAAATTTAAAAATGTTTCAATCATATTGAAAGCTATACCATATTATTTGTCTGATCACAACGATGCCAAAAAGGTATAGTTTGGACTATGTGACTGAATGTTATGGAGTTATGGGGTAAAAACAGCAAGAATGGTAACAAAGGTCAGCATTAGTTTGTACAGGGGTCAGACATTAAAGTTGCTCTAAATATTGTAAAATGTGATGCAAATTATTGCTTGAGTTAATAGGGTTTTAAAAATGAATAGTTTGCACTATGTGTCATCCTTAGTTATCATGTAACAGAGTAACATATGTCATATGTCATAGAATCCAATGGACGTCGACATTGCTCTACCTTTACCTTGCAGACCAAGCATTCAACACAGTCAAAACTATTTCATTTATTAATCCTATTAGTTCAACCACTAATTTGCACCACTTTTTGCCAAAACTGGAGCAACTTTAACTTTTGACCCCTGTACAAACTAATGCTGACCTTTGTCACCATTCTTGCTGTTTTTACCCCATAACTCCATAACATTCAGTCATAGTTAGTCCAAACTATACCTTTTTGGTATCATTGTGATCAGACAAATAATGTGGCATAGCTTTCAATATGATTGGAGCGCTTTTAAATTTTGACCCCTGTGTAATTCTTCAATTGACCCCTACCTGAACACTGATTGAAAATTCAGGTGGATACTTAGTTTTTTCAAGAGTAATGTCTAAGGAGTACTTGTACCAACTTTGGTGCCTGTTTCCAGAAATGAACAATTGTTACAGTTATCTGCTCCACTATCCACTAAAGTGTCGCCGGTAAAACTCCTTTTTATCGTAAAACTCAATTTGCGACCGTAAAATCCAGCATTAATGTCCACAAATCAGACACAACAGGGTTATTCCCTAATTTATCCTTAAACTGACTGCAAATACGCCGTGAGCTTGGACCCAAAAAGGCTGCACACAAATGCAAGACTCACACAGAGGCGTGGGATAAGAAGAAGAGTTTAGTTGGTAAAGAGGCCGAGGCCGGTACACAACAAGGCAGACAAGAATCAGCAGTGGTATCCAAATCATGAGGCGAAACTCCAGGTAAAAAAACAGGCAAAATGCATGGCCAAAACAAACAAGCAAGGATAATGGAAAGGCTCGTACCAATGACACAAAGGCACGACAAACTGGCAAAGACAAAGAGGAAAACGAGGAGCTTAAAAAGAGCAGGTAATGAGGCGAAACAAGAGAGTGCAGTAACCAGAACACAAAACAATACAAAACCTGAACACAAAGCAAAAGCAATACAAATTCCCCGGCATAAACAAAGCCCACGTGACATTATAAACCAGAAATCTGTTTTTTATTAATCTCATGTCCAGTGTCAATATATATTCTTCACAGACTTGGCCAGTGACTGAATGTGTCTCAGTTAAATGTTAATTTTATGGTACATATGGAAACAACAGCCTGTCAATCACCAGGGGGGTGTGGCCAGCTCTGTGAGCATTTCAGATGCTCTCTGACCCTTAACAAGTCCAATCAGGACAATCTAACAGAACATTCTTCCAAAAGCCTTCAACAGTCTATCTGTGCACACACGTCCATGTGAGACTGGTGCATGTTAAATTATCAATTCACCTCTTTACATATTTTTGTATTTGTGTGTAAAGTATGTGGAATGTGAACCAATCACTCCCCCGACCTCCACCTCCCCTCTTATCCTGTGTTTATCTTCAGTATTTAAGATGTAAGTCACGGTGGTACCAGCCGTCACACATCTAATCATAAATATGAAAGTAACAAATGTTGCTTTTCAAACATACCAGCCTCCCGTGTCAATGTGATAAGTCACAGTGCACCTTTTAAAGAAACCCAGCTGTCGCTCCATGACACTGAGTCACATTTGCGTGTACATGTAGCGCCAGCCGGGCCACATTCCTGGGGGCTAAAAAAAAGAATCCAAGTGCTACTGAGTGTGTGGAGCCGAGTTAAACAGACCCGTTTGACAAGACTGAGCTTCTTTTTTTTTCGCATTTGTAAAGGTGAAGGTGCGTTTTTCCCACTCAACTTCATTCCTCACCTGAAACCATCTCTGGGACACATGTGACGCACAGTTCGCTCACTCCGAGTGGACAACAGGCCTTAATAAGGTTGTTGTTTAAGATATATATTGATCGCCTTCAGAATGACAGACTGAAGAAGACGCACACTGGAAGTGATTTATTGAAGTGAGCAGGTGTTCCAGTGAAACCATGGATCAGGTACGTACGTCACTTTAAAATCTTATCGTACGATTATGAAGTTAATGTCTGTCGAAGTAACACAGAGCGACATGTTTTTTTTAGTGATTGCAAATTTCTGTTGTTGAGTCGTAGAATTAAGAATCTGAGATAAAAACAAATTTGTTGTTGTGGGTGAGGCAGGGCTGTGTGGGTGAGGTGGAGGCCTTGTGGGTGAGGTGGAGGCCTTGTAGGTGAGGTGGCTTCAGGTAGCCTCCTGAGTAAGGGCAGACACTTTAAATGTGGACCAATGATTTTACATGTAACACTAAACACAATGCAAACATTTATGTAAACAAGAAAACTAAAAACTACTAACCACTACCATCCTGCAGTACACTGTAAAACCTGATAAAATTAATGGTAAATGCACTGCATTAATATAGCGCTTTTCCATCTGCATCAGATGTTCAAAGCGCTTTACAATAATGCCTCACATTCACCCCAATGTCAGGTAGCTGCTATACAAGGTGCTCACCACACAGCAACTAGGGGATTAAGGACCTTGCCCAAGGGCCCTTAGTGATTTTCTGGTCAGGCTGGAATTTGAACAAAGGATCCTCTGGTCTCAAGACCAACACTCAGCCACTAAATCATCACCTCCCCCTTTTTGTTTGTCTGTTTGTTGAACAGCCTGTAACCCACAATTTTTCATATATTGTTAAGAACTTTTTACAGATGACTCATATCCTGATGGACAAAAACTGATTAAATTTTCAAGGTTATACATCAAAGGTCAAAGTCAGGAAAAAAACTTGGAAAACTGGAAAAATCCCTATCCTTTAACAATGAACTATTTTTCAAAAACTCATAACATTGTCAAACAAAATAAGATTTCTTTCATATTTGGGAGCTGTATGTAGGATGGTATACTTTATCGACTAAAAAAGTTTGATCCAGATCTGATATGGATTTCAGATTTTGTAGCCATTTTAATTTAACATTGAAAACCCCATCTACTGTATATTTTACATTATATCTTAATTAAACATGCCCCAATCACTCTCATATTTGAAAGTGAGGTGCAGACTGTCACTCACTATCACCTGACAATGTGTGATCCAGATCCGCTTCAGATTGTGGATTTTCTGGACATTTTAATTACAAATTATTGAAAAGCGCAGTTGGTGTCCATTTTGCATTATATCTCAATCAGAAGTGCCTCAGTCACTCTAATTTTTCTGTTATGGATTGACCTACATCACCAAAATTGCATGAAGGTTCCAATTTTATGCCTGTCTTCCAGTTATCAGTCGGAAACCAAGTGTCAAAAAGCAAAAACAAGTGGTGCATTACAGAGATAACCAATGTTCTGTGAAAATGATCTGAAAAAGAATTCAGAAACCGAAAAAGTTGAAAGAAAAAAACCCTGACAAAACCACAAAAAAATACTTTGATTCAAGTGCATGAACTAAATACATACTCCTGACATTTGAACACATATAATTTAGCTTATGAAAAAAATGTTTCTAAACTTTTTTCCAATGTAAAAATTTGTGGAATTGGAAACTAATGTTGGTGAAGGTTTGCGCTCTATGAGTGTGATGCTTAAGTTAAAGGAACATTTCTTATTTATTAAGTACCCCCAAAAATTTGTTGGTGCAACTTATTTTTTCTTTTCAGTTTCAACAAATTTTTAAGTTAATTTTCATTGTTTTATAGTGCAGCATGGACCACAGCTAAAAGTCCCAGCAGGAGAAACCAAACTAAACAAGCATTGTATTACAACGTGCACTGCATTCCAAACACTTGATGCATTGACCTGATAATGGTATTGTCCCTGAAGCTGCTATTTTGTGATCCTTTCACCAGACCACAATGGACTTTCAGGCCCTGATGGCCAAGTTTCAGGAAGAAGATATTCCACTGAAACAACCTAAGATTAAACCCGTTGTACCAGAGAAGCCCAGAGTCATCCCTCCTTCGTCCAGCCCCACTCATTATCTCCCTGCAGGAGCACGTCCATCCCTACTCACCTCTATCAACCAGAGCTTGGAAAGCAAGACACTCCATGTCCCCAGAGTGGTCTTCAAAGATGACAAGAAGGAGAGCAAAAAGCCACTCATCCAGTCAAATTCGATGGGACAAGAGAAGGGTGGAGGTAAACTGAAAGTGAGTAAAGACAGAACACCAAATGTAAGCAAAGACAAGCGTGGTGAGGACATGGTGCAGCAGAAGCAGAAGGATTATGGTAAAGATAAGAAGCTCCCATTGGTGCTTCCTGTTAAACCTAAAGAGCAAACAGCAGTGCTAGTGCCAGCTAATCCGCCCCCTACCGCTACCACACCAAAGAAGAAGAGCTTCCCTGGTTTTAAGAAGACACCAAAAACCGAATCCACAGAGGTCCCAGCTGAGCCCATCCTGGACACTCCCACCTCAGATGTTGCTGGACCAATTCCACTTATCCCAGTACCCCCTGACTTTTGTGATGCAGCCCCAGAGCCTGAAATCTCAGCCCCTAAGGCTACTCTACCACAGATGCCCACCTTACCTGACTCCAATGCTACAATGGAACTTACCCCCACCTCTCCACTTTCTATAGGACAGGTGGAGGTAAGCAGAATGAATTCAGGAGAGGGTCCTGCCTCTCCTGAATTCATTCCACCTCCTGTTTTTATTCCTGAAATTCCAGAATATAGAGACCCAACCCTAGAGTTTGATCCCCAACATGAAATAAAAGATCTCTCCCTGCCAAATCTGAATGCTCCCAGTGCAGTTTTCCCAAATGAGCTGAAACCGAGAACTGACACAAACCCTACAGCCAGTTGTACAGACCAAGTCATCCCAGGACCAGTAGCCTCGACTGCAGCTCCATCACCTGCAGAGCCAGAGCTTGTAGCTGTAGCAGCAAACATAGCTGCTATGGAAAAACCATCTCCGCCACTGACAGACTCGTCATCCGTCATGCCATCTCCCAAAACTGAGAGTTCAGTCTCAGCGTTATCAGTACTGGAACGGGCAGGGGACAAGAACACCGGCAAACGGATTTCGTGTGACCAAAGGATCTTTGATGCTCTGGAGAAGGCTCGCAAGAAGGCAACGAGGTAACAACACGCAACTCGTCAGCAGTACAACACCACTGGCACAATGAGCTGAATGACACAAAATGTTTTTGTATTGATTCTGTTTAAAAATGAACACATTATGAAATATCTGTTTGCAGTTCGCAGACCAACCCTTCCACATTTTACCCAATCAACCCGCCAAGCGAGGAACTACTCTCTTCTCTCAGCCTCACCGACTCTTTCTCAGACTTTCCACCAGCTGATTATGAGGTTCCGGTGGAGAAAGGTCTCCCACCAACACCTGTACAAGTTAATGGCTTTGATCACAGTAAGTTGAGAAAAACTGCTGTATAAATTAGCTGATTTTGTGTTTTTTCTTCACCTGAATGTGATGTTTTGAAGAATCCATCAACTCAATCTACCAGGTATGTATTATACGGCTACGTAACATCATTTACGATACATTTATGGGGACCTGGTGTGTGCAGTTCATGCTGTAGCATGTCCTCAGCTGATGATTAAAAGAAGTGTAAAGTTTGCCTTCATGCACCAAGAGAACAATGCTGACATACTTGTGTGCCTGAAACAATTGAGCAGGGCAGAGCTGCACAGGAATGTCAGCAATGGCACAATCACATCTGCCAGCTGCGATGACAGATTACTTACAGTACAGTGCATCTGGAAAGTATTCACAGCACGTCGCTTTTTCCACAAAATGGGTGAAATAAAAAATTTTTCCTCAAAATTCTACACACAATACCCCATAATGATAATGCGAAAAAGTTTTTTTTTTTTTTAGATTTTTGCTAATTTATTTAAAAAAAAAACTAAGAAACTGCACGCACATAACTATTCACAACCTTTGCCATGAAGCTCAAAATTGAACTCAGGTACATCCTGTTTCCACTGATCATCTTTGAGATGTTTCTACAGCTTAATTGGAGTTCACCTGGGGTATATTCAGATAACTGGACATGATTTAGATAGACACACACCTGTCTACATATAAGGTCCCACAGTTGACAGTGCATGTCAGAGCACAAACCAAGCATGAAGTCAAAGGAATTGTCTGTAGACCCCCAAAGATAGGATTGTCTCAAGACACAAATCTGGGGAAGGGTACAGAAACATTTCTGCTGCTTTGAAGGTCCCAGTGAGCACAGTGGCCCCCATCATCTGTAAACAGAAGACATTTGGATCCACCAGGACTCTTCCTAGAGCTGGCCACTCGTCTAAACTAAGTGATAAGGGGAGAAGCGCCTTAGTCAGGGAGATAAACAAGAACCCGATGGTCAATCTGTCAGAGCTCCAGCATTCCTCTGTGGAGAAAGAAGAACCTTCCAGAAGGACAACCATGTCTCCAGCAATCCACCAATCAGGCCTGTATGGTAGAGTGGCCAGACGGAAGCCACTGCTTAGTAAAAGGCACATGGCAGCCCACCTGGAGTTTTCCAAAAGGCACCTGAAGGACTCTCAGATCATGAGAAACAAAATTCTCTGGTCTGATCAGCCCGTCAATTTGGAGTAAGGCTGAAACATAACAATATGTGAAAAAAGTAAAGCGCTGTGAATACTTTCTGGATACACCGTACATCGATTTCAGACTTGTGCTTAAGTGTGGAAACATTTCATGACATCTGCTGTCCCACAGCTGTTTCCTGGTTTCTATGACATTAAGGGGTTGTTATGTTATTGCATAATTCAACCTTTAAAGTAGATTTAAAAATAGTTGATGTGGTTTAAACGGGAAGCAGTGTGATCTAGTGTTTAGCACTGTTGCCTCACAGCAAGAAGGTCATGGGATCAATACCCACATGTGGCCTTTCTGTGTGCAGTTTGCATGTTCTCCCCATGTCTGTGTGGGTTCCCTCCCCTGCACATGCACTGAACCTGCATGTCTTTGGATGTGGGAGGACCACATCCAAAGACTTTAAATTGTCTGTAGGTGTGCGTGTGGGTTTGAATGTGTTTATCTGTCTATATGTGGCCCTGCAACACACTGGTATCCTGTCAAGGGTGTACCCCACCTCATGCCCCTTGACTGTGTGATAGGCTCCAGCACCCCATGACCCCCAGTTGGAGTGAAGGGGCTGAAGATACTGAAGATACATCCAAGACTAAATGGATAGTTTAGTCTTGGGTATTTTTTTAGAGGACACTATAAACTCCGTAGCTCACAATGGAGTTATTTAGCTCAAGCTAATATTAGCATGTTAGCATCACTTGATGTGACACCAGTGGTTTCCGCTGGCTACCAAGGCCATGCCCTTCCAGCGCCTGGTGAGAGAAATCACTGAGGACTTCAAGACCGACCTCCGCTTTTAGAGATCTGCTGTGATGCTCTGCAGGAGGCCAGTGAGGCTGACCTGGTTGGCAGCTTGCGGATCAGCAGCTCGGTGGATTTCTGGTAGCGGCGGACCGGTAGCCGGAGCACTCTTCCGGACGGCTTTGGTAGCCAGCTGCTTCCTCGAAGCTTTTCCTCCGGTGGATTTACGGGCGGTCTACTTGGTTCTGGTCATTACGCTGTGAAACTGCCGGCCACTTCGTTACATCGGCATTAAATTCATCATAAAGAAAAAACATACGGATCCACTGAAGCAACTGCTACACATCGATCATGATAAA
This sequence comes from Thalassophryne amazonica, assembly GCF_902500255.1. Classification (NCBI taxonomy): domain Eukaryota; kingdom Metazoa; phylum Chordata; class Actinopteri; order Batrachoidiformes; family Batrachoididae; genus Thalassophryne; species Thalassophryne amazonica. The sequence goes on from NC_047112.1 coordinate 87,630,186, forward strand.
CAGCTTTATCTTGAGGGTTTAAAGGTTCATAATAAGCTTTCATTCTCTCTATTTTCTTTCACGCGCCAGCCACGTAGTAATCCAAGATGGAGACAGTAACTGTCCCGCAGCAAATCAGTCATGTAATTGAAAACCCTCCATTCTCAGTGTTTCACTTTTTCCATATTTTGTTATGTTACAGCCTTAATCCAAAATGATTTTTCCCCCTCAAAATTCTACTCAAAACACCCCATAATGACATGAAGTGTTTTTTTTTAAATACATTAAAAATAAAAAACTAAGAAATCACATGCACATCAGTATTCACATCCTTTGCTTAATGGTTTGTTGATGCACGTTTGGCAGCAATTACAGCCTCATGTCTTCTTGAATATGATGCCACAAGCTTGGGCACCTATCTTTGGGCAGTTTTGTCCATTCCTCTTTGCAGCACCTCTCAAGCTCCATCAGGTTGGATGGGGGGCGTCGGTGCACAGCCATTTTCTGATCTCTCCAGAGATGTTCAGTCAGATTCTGGTCTGGGCTCTGGTTGGGCCACTCAAGGACATTCATAGAGTTGTCCTGAAGCCACTCCTTTGATATCTTGGCTGTGTGCTTAGGGTCATTGTCCTGCTGAAAGATAAACCATCGTCTGAGGTCAAGAGCGCTCTGGAGCAGGTTTTCATCCAGGATGTCTCTGTACATTGCTGCATTCATCTTTCCCTCAATCCTTCTAGTCTCCCAGTTCTTGCAGCTGAAAAACATCCCCACAGCATGATGCTGCCACCACGCTTCACTGTAGGGATGGTGCCTGGTTTCCTCCAAACATGATGCCTGACATTCACAGCAAACATTTCAATCTTTGTCTAATCAGACCAGAGAATTTTGTTTCTCATGGTCTGAGAGTCCTTCAGGTGCTTTTTTGGCAAACTCCAGGTGGGCTGCCATGTGCCTTTTACTAAGGAGTGGCTTCTATCTGGCCACTCTACCAATACAGACCTGATTGGTAGATTGCTGCAGAGATGGTTGTCTTTCTGGAAGATTCTCCTCTCTCTACAGAGGAATGCTGGAGTTCTGGCAGCGAGACCATCTGGTTTTTGGTCACCTCCCTGGCTAAGGGACTTTTCCCCTAATTGCTCAGTTAAACAGGCAGCCAGCTCTAGGAAGCAGCAGAAATGTTTCTGTGCTCTTTCACAGATTTGGGCCTCGAGACAATTCTGTCTTTGAGGTCTACAGACAATTCCTTTGACTTCATGTTTGGTTTGTGCTCTGACATGCACTGTCAACTGTGGGACCTTATATGAAGACAGGTGTGTGCCTTACCAAATCATGTCCAATCAACTGAATTTACCCAGGTGGACTCCAATTAAGCTGTAGAAACATCTCAAGGATGATCACTGGAAACAGGATACACCTGAGCTCAATTTTGAGCTTCATAGCAAAGACTGTGAATATTTATCTACATGTGATTTCTTAGGGTTTTTTGTTTGGTTGGTTTTTGTTCAATTTTCAAAAATCTAAAAAACAAAAACAAAAAAGAAAACAAAACTTTTCACACTGTCATTATGGGGTATTGTGTGTAGAATTTTGAGGAAAAAAAAGAGAATTTCATCAATTTTAGAATAAGGCTGTGATGCCGTGGTAACGCATTACTAACTAACTAACTGCTGTTTTGTTCAGCAGGTCAGAATTGAAAAAAAGTTGTTGTCTCTCGAAGCACAATGACAGCAGCAGTCGCAGCACACCTGCACTGAGCTTTACAGAGACAGTTTTACGCTTTTTTTTCTTTATAACTCTGTGTCACTCTGAGTGTTGTTGCTAAAAACAGCTGAAGACCCAGAACCAATGCGTAATAACAGCAAATGCTAACAGTTTTCTTCCACCCAAATGCACCTAAAGTCTCCTTGTGAGGATGACATGACGTAAAAAATGCTGATAAACCTTTTTTACTGTCAATCTGGCAGTACTTTCACATTATCCTTTCTTCCTTCTCAGACTGCAAACCAGGGGCGATTCCAGATGGAAAGGGGCCCTGGGGGGATGCAGCCCCCGCAACACCCCTAGATTAAAGGTCCACTTTTGAAGACAATTTTTCATACTACTATTTATAATAATAATAATAATAATAATAATAATAATAATAATAATAATAATAATTTAAACAACAAAAATGTTTAGAAAGAATTTAAGTTTTAATTTTTTAATTTTTAAGTTTTACTGTCTTTATTTTATTTTTTGTAAAACAAGTATTTATGGTCATTGAAGTCTAGAAAGACTGACTTTATTTCATGTTTTACAAAACCTTTTTTCAGGAAAGAGTATTTAAGTTCAACCTTAATTTTTAAAACTGTTAAAAAATGCACTTCCAATAAAGTGAGTGTTGGCAAAACAGGTTATCATTTTCATATTGAGGTGGTGGAGGGGGGTTGTTCTCAGCAGCTGCTGAATGTAACTAATAAAGTTACTTGTAATCTAACTTAGTTACTTTTAAAATTGAGTAAGTGAAGGCGCTCAGCTAATATTAGGTGAGATGTCAGTGCCTTAACATCGCACCTTATGCCAAGCTAGCACCAATAACACAACATTATTATATATATATTATATAATGAATGTAACATTACTAAAACAAGGAAAAAATGCTGCAACACAATGACAGCATTTGCCAATTATAAACTGCAACTGGATTCATAATATATAATTTGAAGGACCCTGGAACATGTTTCTCAGTACTTTCCTGATAATTGCTCTTAGGAAACACTAATGATTCAACAGATTATAGCCAAATTTATTGGCTGTGATCATAATAAAATACATTTTATTTATTAATAAATAAATATTAATAAATTATAAATTTCTAAAATAATCAATAAATTAATAAATAATTGATAAATTAGCAATTATTATTATTTATTAAGTATAAATCAATAATAATGGATTAATAACATAATATTAATAAATAGTAAATAATCTTAATAATTATTTATATTTAATTATTATTAAAGTTATTATTTGTTAATTATTAATTGATTACATATTTAATAATTAATAAATAAAATACATTTTATTTATTATGTGGCTACGACACTACGTGCGCTCTGATTATCTGATTTATGGTCTCATATTTTCCCATATCAGACTGTTACCATGACAATCGGTCCGGACTGTGTATCACATTCGTTACAAACCAGAAAGCTAAAAACACAATTAGAAAAGCCAAGTCGGGCATGAACATACTCCATAAATATCTAAACTGCATGGGAAAAAACACACAGATTGAAAGCTAACCAGCTAATGATCAGACCAATAAGTTTGCGTGTTTATTTTATATATATATATATATATATATATATCCATCCATCCATCCATTTTCTTCCGCTTTATCCGGAGTCGGGTCGCGGGGGCAGCAGCTCAAGCAAAGCCGCCCAGACCTCCCGATCCACACACACCTCCTCCAGCTCCTCCGGGGGAACCCCAAGGTGTTCCCAAGCCAGCCGAGAGATGTAGTCCCTCCAGCGTGTCCTGGGTCTTCCCCGGGGCCTCCTCACAGTGGGACGTGCCCGGAACACCTCTCCAGCGAGGCATCCAGGGGGCATCCGGAAAAGATGCCCGAGCCACCTCAACTGACTCCTTTCGACATGGAGGAGCAGCGGCTCGACTCCGAGCTCCTCCCGAGTGACCGAGCTCCTCACCCTATCTCTAAGGGAGCGCCCAGCCACCCTGCGGAGGAAACTCATCTCGGCCGCTTGTACTCGCGATCTTGTTCTTTCGGTCATGAGCCAAATCTCATGACCATAGGTGAGGATCGGAACGTAGATCGATCGGTAAATCGAGAGCTTTGCCCCCCTACTCAGCTCTCTCTTCACCACGACGGTCCGATACAGCGACCGCATCACTGCAGATGCTGCACCGATCCATCTATCGATCTCACGCTCCATCTGTCCCTCACTCATGAACAAGACCCCGAGATACTTAAACTCCTCCACTTGAGGCAAGGACACTCCACCGACCTAAAGAGGGCAAAGCACCTTTTTCCAGTCGACAACCATGGCTTCGGATTTAGAGGTGCTGATTTTCATCCCGGATGCTTCACACTCGGCTGCAAACCGCCCCAGTGCACGCTGAAGGTCCTGATTTGACGAAGCCAACAGAACCACATCGTCCGCAAACAGCAGAGACGAGATTCTGTGGCTCCCAAACCAGACCCCCTCTACACCCTGGCTGCGCCTAGAAATTCTGTCCATAAAAATAATGAACAGAACCGGTGACAAAGGGCAGCCCTGGCGGAGGCCAACGTGCACTGGAAACAGGTTTGACTTACTACCGGCAATGCGAACCAAGCTCCTGCTGCGGTCGTACAGGGACTGGATAGCCCTTAGCAAAGGACCCCGGACCCCGTACTCCCGGAGCACTCCCCACAGGGTGCGCTGAGGGACACGGTCGAATGCCTTCTCCAGATCCACAAAACACATGTGGACTGGTTGGGCAAACTCCCATAAACCCTCGAGCACCCGATGAAGCGTGTAGAGCTGGTCCAGTGTGCCGCGACCACGACGAAAACCACACTGCTCCTCCTGAATCCGAGGTTCGACCATCGGTCGAATTCTCCTCTCCAGTACTCTGGAATAGACCTTACCGGGGAGGCTGAGGAGTGTGATCCCCCTATAGTTGGAACACACCCTCCGGTCCCCATTCTTAAACAGAGGGACCACCACCCCGGTCTGCCAATCCAGAGGCACTGCCCCCTATCGCCACGCGATGTTGCAGAGGCGTGTCAGCCAAGACAGCCCCACAACATCCAGAGACTTAAGGTACTCAGGACAGACTTCATCCACCCCAGGAGCCTTGCCACCGAGGAGCTTTGGCCTGCCGGTACCTGTCAGCTGCCTCTGGGGTCCCACCTACCAACAAAGATAAGTAGGACTCCTTCTTCAGCTTGATGGCATCCCTTACTTCCGGTGTCCACCACCGGGTTTGGGGATTGCCACCGCGACAGGCACCAGAGACCTTGCAACCACAGCTACGAGCAGCCGCATCGACAATGGAGGTGGAGAACATGGTCCACTCGGACTCCATGTCTCCAACCTCCCCCGGGATCTGGGAGAAGCTCTCCCGGAGGTGGGAGTTGAAGACCTCGCTGACAGAGGGTTCTGCCAGTCGTTCCCAGCAGACCCTCACGATATGTTTGGGCCTGCCAGGTCTTACCGGCTTCCTACCCTCCCAGCGGATCCAACTCACCACCAGGTGGTGATCAGTCGACAGCTCTGCCGCTCTCTTCACCCGAGTGTCGGAGACACGTGGCCGAAGGTCAGATGATACGACTACAAAGTCGATCATCGACCTCCAGCTCAGGGTGTCCTGGTGCCACGTGCGCTTGTCGACACCCTTGTGCTCGAACATGGTGTTCGTGATGGACAAACTGTGACTAACACAGAAGTCCAACAACTGAACACCACTCAGGTTCAGATCGGGGAGGCCGTGCTTCCCGATCACCCCCTCCAGGTCTCACTGTCGCCGCCCACGTGGGCGTTGAAATCCCCCAGGAGAACAATGGAGTCCCCAGTCGGAGCGCTATCTAGTACCCCTCCCAGGGACTCCAGGAAGGTCGGGTAGTCTGCACTGCTGCTCGGCCCGTAGGCCGAGACAATGGTGAGAGACCTGTCCCCGACCCGAAGGTGTAGGGACGCGACCCTCTCGTTGGCGACTGAGCTGGGGAGCAATAAGCAATGCGACCCCAGCTCTCCGCCTCTCCCCGTGGGCGACGCCAGAAAAATGAAGCATCCAGCCCTTCTCCAGGAGTTGGGTACCAGAGCCCAAGCTGTGCGTGGAGGTGAGCCCGACTATCTCTAGTCGGTATCTCTCAACCTCCCGCACAAGCTCAGGCTCCTTCCCCCCTAGCGAGGTGACATTCCACGTCCCAACAGCCAGGGGCTGTGAGCATGGACCGGGCCGCCTGGCCACCCGCCCTAGACCGCCACCCAATCCTCTCTGCACCCGACCCCCATGGCCCCCTCTGCAGGTGGTGAACCCACAGGAGGGCAGGCCCACGTCACTCTTTCGGGCTGAGCCCGGCCGGGCCCCATGGGCTAAGGCCCAACCACCAGGCGCTCACGCGCGAGCCCCAACCCCAGGCCTGGCTCCAGAGTGGGACCCCGGCTCCGCCATACCGGGCGATGTCACGGCCCTTGTTCTTTTACTGGTCATGGAGGTTCTGAACTGCTCTTAGTCTGACCCGTCACCTAGGACCTGTTTGCCTTGGGAGACCCTACAGGGAGCACAAAGCCCCCGACAACATAGCTCCTAGGATCATCCGGGTACGCAAACTCCCCCACCACGATAAGGTGGCAGCTAGAGGGGGAGTACACACACACATATATATATATATATATATATATATATATATATATATATATATATATATATATATATGTATATATAATAGCTATTTGAGGTTTTCACGTATCCCATAATCCCTTGCGTGCCAGAGAGTTGCTGCAGTCAAAACAACATAGAGAATCCACACAATGACAATTGTAAATGAATATTATACTACAAAAATGTCATTTTTTATGCTTTTCATCACGTTAATAAGAGACTGCTGCATGATACCCTGAAAACTTGCTAAAACAATTATAACAAAAAAATCTGTGTCTCCTACGTGTAATCTGTGTGGAATTTAATAAGCGCAAACCGAATTTCAGACATATTATATATATATTAGTCTGGAACAAAGAGGACAAACAGTGTTGTAAAGAACAATAATCAAGACGTTAAAGAGCAAACTTCACTTTCCCCAGAACGACATGATCAGGAAGCGATTGTAGCTCCACACTGAAAATAACGGAGAGACAGCCTGTGATTCTCGCATGTTTACATAAAACAAACACAATAACAACATCTATAAACCCAGAGAATATATTCACGAGAGTTTTGGGCACAATATAAAAATAGTTTTATGTTGCAATGTTAATGGTGTTGTCTGTGTGCAGCGGTTAAAGTGAACCGTGATCAGAGCGTATCAATGCAGTTCTCAGTGTTACTGAGATCTCGCAGCGCAGCGACCTCTCCAAGGTTTTGCGGGATTTGAAACCTGAAAAGCCTCAGTATAATAAATTATTAACCTGGGTAGCTCGGTCTGTACGGGATTATCAGAACAAGGTGTTGACAGTACAGAACGAGCATCAGCGAGGTCCATGCGAAAAACACAGAAGTATCAAACATCTCTGTCTGACATTTTCCTGTACAGACCTTGCGCTCGGTTAATAATCTTTTATTATCAACTCATATTTTATAAGGCCCCATAAAAAACATTTGTTTATCATCCCCGCCTGCATGCCGAAATTGGCCTGTTAGGTGGCAAGTGTGCTTTGGTCGAACACGGCAAAAGTCTACCGAGCCGGGCCAACAATGGAGGTAGCTTGGACACTAAGTACAATGGTGGCAAGGTTCCTTAGGGAGTTGTATCTCTGTGTTGGCACAATTTATTCCATGTGCCTTCTGGCAAACTGTAGCTGAATTTCACATCTTGTATTGAAGAAATTCCCTATCTCTTGTTGTACTTGTGAAAGATAAAATAAATAAATAAATAAAATTCAAATATAGAAAAAAAATCTGCCCTTCCTCATCACTTTTTTTCTGATGTCAAAGATGATAAACAATGTTTTTGTTTTGTCTTTTTAAATGAGGAATAATTACTGTGACTAAAGAAACCTAATTATAAAGTTAGTGTTATTTGGGAGATTTTATATATGTCTTAAATTATATATATATATATATATATATATATATATATATATATATATATATATATATATATATATATATATATATATATATATATATATATATATATATATATATATATATATATATATATATAAAGAGAGAGAGTATTTTCATTTGGGGGAATTTCAGATAGATTAGAGTAGATTTATCCACAAGGATTGTGGTAGTTTTACTTTATTAAGACACAGATTCAAAAAAATAACATGACAAAAATACTGAAATATTGAAGATTTCATCCGGTATCAAAAGCACAGCACCAGTGCATGCTCCCAGACCTGACTTCAGCATGCCTAAAATTTTAAAAAGTATTGAAATCTGGTGTAGCTAAAACTTATATACATACAACCCCTGGCAAAAATTATGGAATCACCGGCCTCGGAGGATGTTCATTCAGTTGTTTAATTTTGTAGAAAAAAAGCAGATCACAGACATGACACAAAACTAAAGTCATTTCAAATGGCAACTTTCTGGCTTTAAGAAACACTATAAGAAATCAAGAAAAAAAAGATTGTGGCAGTCAGTAACAGTTACTTTTTTAGACCAAGCAGAGGAAAAAAATATGGAATCACTCAATTCTGAGGAAAAAATTATGGAATCACCCTGTAAATTTTCATCCCCAAAACTAACACCTGCATCAAATCAGATCTGCTCGTTAGTCTGCATCTAAAAAGGAGTGAACACACCTTGGAGAGCTGTTGCACCAAGTGGACTGACATGAATCATAGCTCCAACACGAGAGATGTCAATTGAAACAAAGGAGAGGATTATCAAACTCTTAAAAGAGAGTAAATCATCATGCAATGTTGCAAAAGATGTTGGTTGTTCACAGTCAGCTGTGTCTAAACTCTGGACCAAATACAAACAACATGGGAAGGTTGTTAAAGGCAAACATACTGGTAGACCAAGGAAGACATCAAAGCGTCAAGACAGAAAGCAATATGTCTCAAAAATCGAAAAATGTACAACAAAACAAATGAGGAACGAATGGGAGGAAACGAGTCAACGTCTGTGACCGAACTGTAAGAAACTGCCTAAAGGAAATGGGATTTACATACAGAAAAGCTAAACGAAAGGCATCATTAACACCTAAACAGAAAAAAACAAGGTTACAATGGGCTAAGGAAAAGCAATTGTGGACTGTGGATGACATGGATGAAAGTCATATTCAGTGATGAATCTCGAATCTGCATTGGGCAAGGTGATGATGCTGGAACTTTTGTTTGGTGCCTTTCCAATGAGATTTATAAAGATGACTGCCTGAAGAGAACATGTAAATTTCCACAGTCATTGATGATATGGGGCTGCATGTTAGGTAAAGGCACTCATCATCAATAAATGCACATGTTGATATTTTGGACAATTGAAAGGATGTTTGGGGATGATGAAATCATTTTTCAAGATGATAATGCATCTTGCCATAGAGCAAAAACTGCAAAAACATTCCTTGCAAAAAGACACATAGGGTCAATGTCAATGAGCAGATCTGATTTGATGCAGGTGTTAATTTGGGGGATGAAAATTTACAGGGTGATTCCATAATTTTTTCCTCAGAATTGAGTGATTCCATATTTTTTTCCTCTGCTTGGTCTAAAAAAGTAACCGTTACTGACTGCCACAATCTTTTTTTCTTGATTTCTTATAGTGTTTCTTAAAGCCAGAAAGTTGCCATTTGAAATTACTTTAGTTTTGTGTCATGTCTGTGATCTGCTTTTTTTCTACAAAATTAAACAACTGAATGAACATCCTCTGAGGCCGGTGATTCCATAATTTTTGCCAGGGGTTGTATAAATAAGTAAAATGTGTGATTGCTTTTCACCTTTAAAAATACATAATTTGCTTTGGCAGTCTTCCATGATTTATTAAAATAAATTCATGTTTTTGTTTAAAGATTACTGATAATGTGCACACATGGTGTTATTTTTTAAGATTGAAAATTAGACTTAACACGATAACTGATGAGTTTCTCAAATGAAATTGTTTTTATTTTATTTTTATTTTTAATGTACATTTGATTTGGCTGAGACTAGACAGAATGTTTGGACATTCTAAATTTCTTCCCGTCCATATTTTAAAGTTTGTGAAAAACACCCCATCGTCAACGAGTAATCCTAAATGGTCCAAATGAAACTAACAAAATGACTGAAAAGTTTTTCTCTCAGAGGTTATGTGGGCGTGTCAGTGGACATGCCTCACAGAGGAAACAAAAGACCAAATACAGTGTGCACTTTCATGAACTACTGTCACATCAAAAGCTGTTTAACATGTACACACAGGGAACTGTGAGACTTTGATCATTTCTAATGAAAGCATAATTCTTTAAATGTAGTTGGTCAATAAAAAATGATTGTGCACAATATGACCTTTTCAATATTGAGTCATGTTCAGTCTTTTAGTTTCTAATTAGATTACATTAGATTAGATAGAACTTTATTGATACCTTGGGAAGATTCCCTCAGGTTCCAGCAGCACTGTGTAGCAGCACACAGGGTAAGAAGCACACAGAGTATCAAAAGGCTATGTTGCGCTATTCCTCTTGGTAGTGTTACATCACAGCTGCTTACACAGTGTGTTCAACTGATTTGGTTTCCAAATTATTATTTTTTTTCCATTCAGCTTGCTCTTTAACTGTTGTGATGTTTTGTTCACTTGTGATTCCTTCAGTTAAAATAGGTGTCACGTAATCCCTTCTGATGTGTCTCTGTCGGACTGAATGTGATGTACCTGTTCCCAGGACAAGCCTCCACTGTGTTGGCTGACATTGCAGAGGAAGGTTCTCCTGATTCTCCAGAGCTGTTGGAGGTTCCACCTCCCCTACCTAAAAACACCCATTCTAAACATGGCTTTCCAGGTCCTACTCCAGAAAAGCCTGCCAGGTCTTCATCTGTCAATCTGGATGTCTTCAACCCTACAAATGTTCAAAGCAAAAGTATGACCTTCACTGATGCCAGGCTGTTCCTGTCCACTGACACTTTACTTTAACTTTAATATTTCCCTACCAGGTGCAGAAAACGCCGCTGACTTTTCACAGCCACATTTTGAGGATGTGGGTTCACATGCCTCTTCTCCAGCTCATCCAGTAGTAGACTGGGGGAATGCTGACTATGAGCTTGATTGTCAAGATGGACAGAACCCTCAGACATTCTTCAGCAATGGGCTACAAGGAGCAGAGGTTCATGGAATGTCAACATTAGGAAAGGAATACCAAGATAATCGACAACCAAACTCCTTCTTCCCTGTTAATCAGGATCTCCAAATACAGCCAGGGTGTGACACGAGTTCTATTCTTTAAATATTTTTAATGTTAACATTTATGTGTGATTATAAAAATCATGCATCATAGAACCTAATTGTGAGTCCTGTCTGGTCATCCTTATCTGTATGTCCTATTCAGGCTCCAAGTAGACGAAGATATGTGTGATAGTTCCGGAAATGTCTACGAGGACGTCACTTCGGCTGCTGCCAAAAAGAAAACTGCCAAGAAACGCAAAGGACCACCAAAGAGTAAGGCACCATTATGAATCCTCATAACTTTCTGACATGTTACCTAAACAGGTACAGAAATCACACCAAATCAAAGCATTGGGTGTGTATAAATAATACAAAGTCATATTAAATGAAACTGCACTGGTCAGCAGGGCAACTAATGCCGAGGTGGTGAAGGAGAAAGCTAGGAAAGTGCTGAGTGTGACATCTGGACAGAGTAAGAAAGACCAGAACACTTGGTGATGGAATGAGGAAGTGCAGAAAGCATAACGAGGAAAAAGTTGATGAAAAAGAATTAGGATATTTTGAGATAGGAGGCAAGTAGACATGAGTACAATGAGATATGGGGCAATGGGAAAAGAGAGCTGGCAAATTAAAAGGTGTACAACAAGTTGTAAGTGACATTAGACACCAAGGAAGCAGAAAGAAAAGCATGTGCCGTGATTTGTCACTGAGTGGAACTGAGCTCAAAAGGATGTGCAGCAGTTTGGAGTGACAAAGGATGCAGATGGAAATGTACTGACAAGCAAGGAGAGTGTGTTCAGATGGTGGAGGTAGCACTTTGAGGAGATGATGAATAAAGAACACGAGAAGGTGAGATAGTGGAATAATGTGGAGAGAGTGATTCAGGAAATGCAACAGATTAGTAAGGATGACGAGTGGAAAGGTGGTTGGCCCAAATGGCCACATGCAGATGTTTAGGAGTGATGGCAATGGCATTCCTAACGTGACTGTTTAACAATTAATTTATGTGCTAGTGCATGTACAGAAAGGGTGCTAACAGTAGCCTTTCTATTAATATTACTACTTTTTTAAGTATTGTCTATGAAATAAAACACTGTGATTCCACTTCATTCACTTGTGATGTATCAGCACACCACCAGGGGGCAAATAAAAAGGAATGATGCAAAACATTCATTTTGATTTGGTAATGTAATGAAGCCCCATTCAGCACAGCATGATTCTTCCATTTGATACGACCTATGGGACAGTGTTTCAAAATACAGGTGTTGCAAAGGTTTTGAAACATTCTTAACAGTGTTATGAGTTTTCCATCAGTAACTATAAAAATACAGAAGAAAAGTTCTGACAACATCCTCAGCCCCACGTTCTACTCATTCTTAAATTAGGGAATAATCCTGTTGTGTCTGACGATTTGCGGACATTCATGCTGGATTTTACGGTCACAAACTGAGTTTTAGGTAAAACGGATATATCTTTTTACCGCAGCAACAGCGTCTTCATGCCAATCTGCAAAATTCTGTGAGCAGACCCACAGATTTCTCCAGCTCATCAGCTGCACTGAGTTAAATCCATGGTAAATCCATCAATCAATCCAGTTAAATCCCTTAAGGCAATGCATTCGGCATCATTGTCGCTGCACAAGTTTCTGTTGCTCTCTCATGGTCAGAAATCTCATACGATTAACTAATCAGATTTGCGGAACAAATGTAATTGGATTGGAATCATGGTTTTACTTTTCTGTTCTATTGCATATTTCGTCCTGTATTTGCCCACATAGTGGGCATCATGTATCTGGTTTTTGCTAGGTTTTTAGCTGGTGCTCATGTGAAAGCAGGCAGCTATTTCTAATTTTCCATAATCCATCCAGCTTCCACTAACCATCCAGCAGGTGGGAGTCTGGAGATGTCTGTGGGGTATTACATGGGCAAAAGAAAGTTGCTTTGGGGATTGATTTGGTGCATCAATATTAACCACGAACTAAAAACTTCATCTTTATCTATGAAGGTCGGCTGAAAAGTTCTGCCTCCAATGCAATTATTTCAATAATTTCATTAATTATTTAGACACCAAATGGCTTTCGCCTACAATTTCAGGCATGTGTAGAATCGCCTTTGACATAACACATGTGCACAGTATTCAGTAAAGAATGGCGCCATACACAGATGTGCATTAAACAAAGTGCAATGATTGAGTTCCTCGTGGCGGAAGGTTGTGCACCCATGAACTTCATCGAAGAATGGGTGTTGTCTTTGGAGATGCCTGTGTGGATGTCAGTACAGTCAGGAAATGGGCAAGAAGTTTGAAGGGTGAAAATCCAGACGCGACGAGCTTGCATGATCAGGCCTATAGTGGGTGCCTCATAATGGCGACAGATGCACAGCATCAAGTGTAGGTGCAATGACACAGTCATCACAGAATTGTTTGAACACGGCAACACTGTCAAATCTGACCAATATGCGGACACTTTGCAAAAGCTGCATGTACACCCAAAGTGGGTTCTTCCTGGAAAAGATGCAATTGTTCAGCATGACAATACTCATCCACGTGAGTCAACACATGCTGGATTCACTACATCGGCTCAAATTTTACCACACCCACCACACAGTCCGGATTTCATGCCCTATGATTTTTTTTCTCCCTAAGCTGATACAAAACGTGAAGGGACACTATTAGACAAATGATGCAGGGGTGCAAGCAGCTGTGTGTCACTTTTACCAAGACACTGATTTCTTCACCAACAGGATGCAAAAATATATCTGGCAATAGCATAAGTGTGTGGAAAAGGAAGGTGAAGTAGAAAAGTCATGGAAAACATTCCAAGCTTTAAAATGATATGTGATTCAAATGAGTATCTTGATTTTATTGAAATAATTGTGTAGGAGGCAAAACTTTTCAGCCGACTCTTGTACTATTAATATGGTAAGCATGGTTAGGTAGTAACAGATTACATGAATATGGGATGTATTCGGACACGTAAATGTAATCAAACCAAAACACACTGGAAAAATGTGTAATAACATGAAAGTTACAGTACTTTATTACAGATTACTTGATTACACAGCAATAGTAGCAGTCGTTACTAATCTGTTCAAAGATAAAAAATCTACAAAATATCTGATTGCAGTTAGATGTTTATAGAAATGGATTCAAATTGTTTTGATGATGTAATGATGTGTGTGTGTGTGTGTGTGTGTGTGTGTGTGTGTGTGTGTGTGTGTGTGTGTGTGTGTGTGTGTGTGTGTGTGTGTGTGTGTGTGTGTGTGTGTGTGTGTGTGTATACCATGCATCCGGAAACTATTCATAGCGCACATTTTGTTATGTTACAGCCTTATGCCAAAATGGAGTAACTACATTTACTCCATTTACTCCCACAAAATTCCACTGACAACACCCCATAATGACATTTTTTTTTCAAAATTTTTGCAAATTTAAAAAAAAATGAAAACTAAGAAATCACATGTACGTAAGTATTCACACCCTTTGTTCAATGCTTTGTTGATGCACCTTTGGTAGCAATGACAGCCTCAGGTCTTCTTGACTATGGTGTCACAAGCTTGGTTCACCTATCTTTGGGCAGTTTTGCCCATTCCTCTTTGCAGCACCTCTCAAGCTCCATCAGGTTGGACGGGGGAGCTTTGGTGCACAGCCATTTTCAGATCTCTCCAGAGAGGTTCAATCAGATTCAGGTCTGGGCTCTGGCTGGGCCACTCAAGGACATTCACAGAGTTGTCCTGTAGCCACTCCTTTGATATCTTGGCTGTGTGCCTAGGGTCATTGTCGTGCTAAAAGATGAACCGTCGCCCCAGTCTAAGGTCAAGAGTGCCCTGGAGCAGGTTTTCATCCAGGATGTCTCTGTACATTGCTCCATTCATCTTTCCCTCAATCCTAACTAGTCTCCCAGTTCCTGCCTCTGAAAAACATCCCCACAGCATGATGCTGCCACCACGCTTCACTGTAGGGATGGTGCCTGGTGTCCTCCAAACATGACGCCCGGCATTCACGGCAAAGAGTTCAATCTTTGTCTCATCAGACCAGAGAATTTTATTTCTCATGGACTGAGAGTCCTTCAGGTGCCTTTTGGCAAACTTTAGGCTGGCTACAATGTGCCTTTTACTAAGGAGTCTGGTCCATCTGGTCACTCTACCATACAGGCATGATTGGTGGATTGCTGCAGAAATGGTTGTCCTTCTGGAAGGTTCTCCTCTCTCCACAGAGGAATGCTGGAGCTCTGACAGAGTGACCATTGGGTTCTTGGTCACCTTCTTCCCTGATCGCTCAGTTTAGACAGGCGGCCAGCTCTAGGAAGAGTCTTGGTGGATCTGAGCTTCTTCAATGTATGGATCATGGAGCCAACTGTGCTCACTGGGACCTTCAAAGCAGCAGAAATGTTTCTGTACCCTTCCCTACATTTGTGCCTCGAGACAGTCCTGTCTCAGAGGTCTAAAGACAATTCCTTTGACTTTATGCTTGGTCTGTGCGCTGACATGCACTGTCAACTGTGGGACCTTATATGTAGACAGGTGTGTGCCTTTCCAAATCATGTCCAATCAACTGAATTTACCCCAGGTGGACTCCAATTAAGCGTTAGAATCACCTCAAGGATGATCAGTGGAAACAGGATGCACCTGACCTCAACTTTGAGTTCTGGCAAATACTGTGAATACTTATGTACATGTGATTCCTTTTCTTTTTTAATAAATTTGCAAAAATCAAAAAAAAAAAATGTTTCTTCACATTGTCATTATGGCGTATTGTGTGTAGAATTTTGAGGAAAAAAATGAATTTCATCCATTTTGGAATAAGGCTGTAACATAACAAAATGTGGAAAAAATGAAGCTCTGTGAATACTTTCTGGATGCACTGTATGCTACAGTAAACGTTTTGGAGTGAAGAACACATTCTGCATGTCTCCTTTCAGCATCCAGAGCCCTGCTTGTTTTGGTGTACCAATATTTTGTTGTGAGAGCAGAAATGTGGTTACAAACAAGCAGTATTAGGACTGCGCCACAATTTTAAAAAATTGTACGACACAGCAATTTACCAGGAGGTGACAAAATGGTAAACTAAAATGTATACAACATTATGAAAAGAATGTTAACAGCTTTTGTGTTCATACTAATAATTAGTCAAAATTTTCATCTTGATTTCACTTAAAACATGCATTTCTAATATACATAATTTATGTATTCTTGCTATTTTCTGAACTAAAATAGAAAAGGAAAGAAATATTTACAACTTTCAATGTCGAACTTTATCTAATTTGAATGTAATTTTTTTTTTTATTGTTCATAGGAAATATATATTTTAAAACAAGATTTTATTATTTTATTACTTGCATTCTTTGTGATTAATATAAAAACTGGAAGAGTCAACTATGAAAATAATTAGTTGTAGCACTACCTAATGTGATCATAATTGTTAAAAAAAATGTGATCTACATCAAACCAATAATCAGTATGCTATTTGTCATTTTAATACATCCACTGCATGAAATTGTGATAAATGGAAATATTACACTCATACGTAGAATCAGAAAATTCAGTTCCAATCATCTTTGATGTAAACAAAAAATGTTGCATTTATAACTATATTAACATCTTGTGAATTGCATCAGAAACTGAGTAGTATATTGCCACATGCTTTCATCTTTCTTTATAGTGTAATTTGATTTAAAATAAAACTATTTCACTGCTCTGTTTTTAAATCACAGATCCATACACTGAGGGATCACATGACAAAGTAAGTATCTTTCTTTGAATTTAGTGTTATCAAATGTGAACATCTGTTTGAAGAAGTGTTGAAGATTCAAATGATCTGTCAACACTATATATATATATATATATATATATATATATATATATATATATATATATATATATATATATATATATATATATATATATATATATATATATATATATATATATATATATTCTACACACAATACCCCATAATAACAATGTGCATTTTTTTAAGAGTTTTGCAAATTTATTAAAAATAAAAAAAAAGAAATCACAAGTATTCATAGTCTTTGCAATGAAGCTCAAAATTGAGCTCAGGTGCATCCTGTTTCCACTGATCATCTTTGAGATGTTTCTACAGCTTAATTGGAGTCCACCTGGGGTAAATTCAGTTGATTGGACATGATTTGGAAAGACACACACCTGTCTACATATAAGGTCCAAGCATGAAGAAAAGGAATTGTCTGTAGACCTCCGAGACAGGACTGTCTGGGGAAGGGTACAGAAATATTTCTACTGCTTTGAAGGTCCCAATGAGCACAGTGGCCTCCATCATCCATAAATGGAACAAGTTTGGATCCATGAGGACTTTTCCTAGAGCTAGCCGCACATCTAAACTTAGCGATTGGTGGGGAAGGGCCTTAGTCAGGTAGGTGATCGAGAACCTGATGGTCACTCTGTCAGAGCTCCAGCATTCCTCTGTGGAGAGAGGAGAACCTTCCAGGGGGACAACCATCTCTAGAGTAATCCACCAATCAGGCCTGAGTGGCCAGACAGAAGTCACTCCTTAGTAAAAGGCACATGGCAGCCCACCTGGAGTTTGTCAAAAGGCACCTGAAACATTCTCAGACCATCAGAAACAAAATTCTCTGGTCTGATGAGACAAAGATTGCACTCTTTGGCGTGAATGCCAAGGCGTCATGTTTGGGAAACCAGGAACCATCCCTACAGCGAAGCATGGTGGTAACAGCATCACACTGTGGGGATGTGTTTCAGCGGCAAGAACTATTTGTGATGACCAACACGTTTGTTTCATGGCAGGTGCACCACCAGCACCCCAATGTTATTGACAGTAAAGTCAGGCTTATAAGTGTACTGAACCTGAATCAAATTGTGTGCAGATATTGAAACTTAGCTTTGCTATCTTGAGTAGTACAGTGGCATGTTAATAGTGCACCTGTCTCATATCAACAAAGTCAGAGATTCAAAGTGATTTTGTGCTTTTATTTTTTATTTTATTTTTTTTCCTGGAAAACATGTCACTCATCATGAGTCCATTGATCATTTGTGACTATGTCACATAAAGACACGTCAAACGACACTGCGGTACACATGGAATGTGGAGTATAACCTAATACATGGGTACAACACCTGTGGGGAAAAAAATCTATGAGGAAATTTCCTTCACATTAACACAGATATTGGACTTTATTTTTTCTGATGTTTCTAACAGTGACTTCATATCTCTTTCTTGTTGTTTACAGAATGAAGACAAACACAAGACGGACTGGTTCAGCAAGTAATTCAGAATTTCATGTCTGAGTCCTCTTTTCTTATTCGCGATACTTTTAGTGTCTCGCCGTTGTTCTCAGAATCTCTTTTGGTGTGATTTCAAATTATTTTGTTTGTTCAAAGGAATGAGAATAAAACCACCCCAGAGGTGACTGATGACAAAGAGCTGAAAAAGAAAGAGAAGCAACGGCTGGAAAAGGAAAAGAAGGAGCAAAAAGAGCAAAAGGAGAGAGAGAAAAAAGAACAGAAGGAGAGGGAGAAGAGGGAGAATGAGATGCAGAAAAAATTCAAAGTGAGTTCTTGTCTTTCTGGTGGTATGGAAGGTGAAACGGCGGAGGGGTGTGGCGTATGTTTTGGCGTACAAAGCAGTCGGGATTCATTCCTGTTGGTGGAGTAGTTGAGCTGCAGCGTGTGCAGCCTCCGGTGGAATCTGTGTAAACACTGTCTGCATTGTTTCTCAAAGTTCTGACACACTGCAGTCTTTCTCCAGCAATCCTCTCCTACGGTGAGGACGTGATTTATATTTTAACATGTGAAATCTGAGATCTGAAAGATCTGTTCATGCAGAGTTAAAGCATCTCGACTCCACACTTTTGACAGATCCATCAGAATTGTATTTCAACTCCAGGTTAGAAAAGTCAAGTCATGATTATTGCATCACATATTCATATATATATATATATATATATATATATATACACACGAGGTCTATTAGAAAAGTATCCGACCTTTTTATTTTTTGCAAAAACCTGATGGATTTGAATCACGTGTGCTTGCATGAGCCAACCTTGAACCTTCGTGCGCATGCGTGAACTTTTTCACCCCTGTCGATTGCGTCATTTCCTGGTAATTAGCCTTTGTGTGGGACTTGTGTTGTGCGCTCGGCGGATTTTCATTTCAAGGAAAAAGACGGAACGACTGGAGCAGCGCCGCATCAAATTTTGCCAGAAACTGGGCGACAGCCAAGTGGAAACCATTCGGAAGATTCAGACGGTTTTCGGTGACGATGGTATGAGCATCACACAGATTAAGGAGCGGTACAACCGGTTTAAAGACGGCCACACAATGGTGGAGAGCGAGCCACGCTCCGGTCGGCCATCAACATGCTGAAATGACCAGATCATTCCAAAGTGAACGCTGTGGTGATGCGGGACCGTCGTGTGACTCTCCGAGAAATTGCGGAAGAGGTGGACATCAGCACTTTTTCGGTACATTCCACTGTGACAGAAGATTTGGCCATGAAAAGAGTGACGGTGAAATTCATGCTGCTGCTGACGGTGGTGCAAAAGCGCCTTCGTGTTGAAGTCTCACAGGACATGCTGTGACATGCCCACCTCTTCCACAATTTTTAGTCACACGACTGAAAAGTCACCGAAAGCCGTCTCAAGGCGCTTCACACAATTCACAACAACACAAATTAATCTAAAATCAAAATTAAAAGCAAGAAAAGCACAATAAAAAGATAAAACACAAAAGAATAAAAGGAAATTACAAAGCAAACACAAATTAAATTAATGATAAGACAGTCTAAAAAAGTGGGTCTTCAGTCTTGATTTAAAAGTCTCCACCGTGTCAGACTGCTGAATAATAGCAGGTAGAGCGTTCCAAAGAGTCGGACAACGGTAGGAGAAGGCTCTATACCCCACAGACGTCTTGTTCATCCTCGGAACACACAGAAGCCCTGCGCCCTGCGAACGCAAGGGCCTCACAGGTACGTAGGGCTTAACCAAGTCCGCCACGTAGGAAGGTGCCAGTCCATGAACAATTTTATAAACCAACAATAAAACTTTAAAATCCAATCTGGCAGAAACCGGTAGCCAATGAAGGGATGCGTCTGAATCTTCCAAATGGTGTCCACCTGGAGGTTTCTCACAGTTTCTGGAAAAAAATTGATGCAGCAAAGCTCCAAATCGTTCATACATTTATTCGCAATAAAAAAACGACGAGAGGGTGGACCAGTGCTCACACAAAGCCTGCTCACAGGCGAATGATGCAACCGACAGGTGTGAAAAAACTCACACATGTGCACAAAGGTTCAAGCTTGGCTGATGCAGTCACACGTGATTCAAATCCATATGATTTCTGAAAAAAATAAAAAGGTCCGATACTTTTCTAACAGACCTTGTATATATCCGTGGTAAATTCACATGCAGATCCACCTCGGATTTGCTGTTGCCACCCTCAGTGCAAAAAGATACTTTATTTCAGACACCAGGTCCATACTGAGAAATCACGCAAAATAACTACAACATATCAAGAAAAAAAAAATCTATTAATTACCAGTGGTATATAATGTGGAACGCCAGTGTTCCCATAGCAATGATTTGTACATAACGGTCTGTAGTTTTTATCTTAGGTACACTTCAACTATGAGAGACAGAATGTAACAAATAATCCAGAAAATCATATTGTATGATTTTTAAATAATTAATTTGCATTTTATTGCATAAAATAAGTATTTGACCCCCTACCAACCAGTAAGAATTCTGCCTCTCACAGACCTGTTAATATTTCTTTAAGAAGCCCTCTTATTCTGTACTCTTTACCTGTATTAATTGCACCTGTTCGAACTTGTTACCTGTATAAAAGACGCCTGTTCACACACTCAATCAATCACACTCCAACCTGTCCACCATAGCCAAGACCAAAGAGCTGTCTAAGGACACCAGGGACAAAACTGTAGACCTGCACAAGGCTGGGATGGACTACAGGACAACAGGCAAGCAGCTTGGTGGAAGACAACAACGGTTATGATTATTTATTAGAAAGTGGAAGAAACACAAGATGAATGTCACTCTCCCTTGGTCTGGGATACCATGCAAGATCTCACTTTGTGGGGTAAGGATGATTCTGAGAAAGCTCAGAACTACACAGGAGGACCTGGTCAATGACCTAAAGAGAGCTGGGACCACAGTCACAAAGATTACATTAGTAACACATGATGCTGTCATGGTTTAAAATCCTGCAGGGCAGCAAGTTCCCCCTGCTCAAGCCAGCACATGTCCAGGCCCGTTTGAAGTTCACCAGTGACCATCTGGATGATCCAGAGGAGGCATGGGAGAAGGTCATGTGGTCAGATGAGACCAAAATAGAGCTTTTTGGAATCGACTCCAGTTACCATGTTTAGAGGATGAGAACAACCCCAAGAAAACCATCCTAACCGTGAAGCATGGGGGTAGAAACATCATACTCTGGGGGTGCTCTTCTGCAAAGGGGACAGGACAACTGCACCATATTGAATGGAAGATGGATGGGGTCATGTATTGCGAGATTTTGGCAAACAACCTCCTTCCCTCAGTAAGAGGATTGAAGATGGGTCATGGCTGGGTCTTCCAGCATGACAATGACCCCAAACACACAGCCAGGGCAACTAAGGAGGGGCTCCGTAAGAAGCATTTCAAGGTCCTGGAGTAGCCTGGTCAGTCTCCAGACCTG
Source organism: Thalassophryne amazonica (assembly GCF_902500255.1). Classification (NCBI taxonomy): domain Eukaryota; kingdom Metazoa; phylum Chordata; class Actinopteri; order Batrachoidiformes; family Batrachoididae; genus Thalassophryne; species Thalassophryne amazonica. The sequence goes on from NC_047112.1 coordinate 87,651,863, forward strand.
AACTTAATAGAAAATCTTTGGAGGGAGCTGAAACTCCAATCTGAAAGATTTGGAGAAGATCTGTATGGAGGAGTGGACCAAAATCCCTGTTGTGTGTGAAAACTTGGTCAAGAACTACAGGAAACGTCTGACCTCTGTAATGGCAGACAAATCCCAGACAGCAAATAGATCCGGGCCAGATGTAGTCCAACATCTGGTACCAATCCTGAAAACAGATCCGGTCCAGACAGTTTTTGCACCCTGGCCCAGATCCGGCATGGCTCCGCTTTACAGTTCTGGAACAGATCCGGACCAGATCTGAACTGGATCCGCAAAACACCAACAGTTTACAGACCATGTCTGGCACGGATCTGGGACAGATGTGATCTGCATCACAGCACCGTGGCAGGAACATGGGGCATAACGATAAGCAATTTTATCTGCACTCTGTAGAAATTGATCCATTAGCGGTTGTAAACTCTGTATTCTGTAATCGTGATCGTCACTGAGGCTTTTTTAGATGCTTATTGCGAAGCGGTTTGTTTCTTTACGACAATCAAGTTTTATAAGTCCAGGGACACTGATCTGTGTGTTATAGATCTATATATATATATATATATATATATATATATATATATATATATATATAAATCAGTTTCCTAGGATCCACGGAACTTACACCTGTAAAACTTGTTCCTGCCACGGTGCTGTGATGCGGTCCACAGAGCGCGGAGGCTTCGCGCATCACGACGGAGTCGCTGATGGAGCAAGACAAAGAACGCCTCCGTTTTGGAGTGTCAGAGGACAAGTTGGGACATGCCCAGCTCTCCACAATTTATCTTATACTCACTCGACTGGTAAGCCACTGAAAGCCGAGATAGGCATGTCCCAAATTTTCATTATCGGATTATCTTTTCAGATAACTTTGAAAACCATTATTGGACTAATTATCTTCCGATAAATTTTTGTCCGACAATTTTTAGACCGTTAACGTGGTAAACAAAGCTGAATAGCTACAAACGTTTATAAAATTTAAAATCAGTTGAGCACCTACTTGTTAAAAGTTTTGTAGCAGAAGTGCAGTTCTACTCTCTGCAAAAAGAGGAGAGCTACTTCTAGAAGAAACCACTCTATCCTCTGCAAGCAAAGGAGAACTGGTCACAAAACAAAAAACTCATTTCTTTTAACCCCATACTGATATGACGACAATATCACCCAAGTCATCCAGAGGCATATATTTTTAACTTATCGTTCACATTTTAACCAAACTAATTTCGGACAAGTTATTTAAATTAACATCACGTGTGAAGTTTTATAAAGTGAAAATATCAGATATATGTTTTAGTTTTAAAGTAATGCGCTAATTTTTAAGGTTTTAGTGGGGACGTGCTGTGTCCAGGTGCATTATGGGTATAGGATAAGCTCAGTACGTTCACGACATGAAAAATGTATTTGAGACACTCTGATCAGGCTCCACGGATAACAGCATTAAACTCTAGTGCCTAAAACTCTTGTGAAAATATCTTCTGGGTTTATAGACGTTATTGTGTTTGCGTTTATTAAATTCCACGCATCTTAAACGTAGCAGAGTAGCAGCAGACACAGATTATCTGGAATTTTGTTTTGGCAAGTCTCTACTGCCATCTACTGGCCAGTAGTGTTCATGGCAGTATTCAAACTGAAGCTGGGCTGATATTTTCAAACACTATACTTGGTTACAGCTCAGCTGTACCACAGAACTGCACGGTGTAAAAGTTCAGAGCGCATGATTTATGTTCTCACACACATTGTACGCTCAGAAACCACAAGTCGGACTCATGTTTCCAGAAGCAAAACATAAACAGAAGCTTTTTTCTCAAACTTAATTTATAAAAACTCTCGATGGGAGACATCAAAGTTTAAAAACAAAACAAAAACATTACAAGACAGGTCTGCGGTGTTTGCACAGACACAGTGCGAGAGGTGGTCGTGAGATGTTAAATGCAGCTCGTTACTCCTTATTAACCTGAAACTCGGTGCAATCCAATAAATTCTCACACCAATGAAAAATCAACTGAAAAAGGGCCAAAACTACTGGCACCAGTAGATCATGGCAGTGTTCTATTTATTTTGACACCGGTTATATCAAACTGTTATCTAATTACAACTTGGCTTTTTTTTTTTTTTTTTGAAAATGCCTTTTTTAACAAATAAAAAATGTAATATTTTACAAAAGCACATTTATCTGTAAACACCAACATACGATACACCTCACATTAACGTGTTGGTTTACATAACCAATCAGTGTTATGAGAGTTGAGCTTTATGGCTCCTCTCAGCTGCATTTGTGCTGGAAGCCATGTAGTAAACAGGATCTTCCAGCAGGGGGGCAGGACAATCAAAGACAGAAGTACTGACTCATTGTTTGGGTCTGTGGTCACCTCTGACGCTTTCAGAAGCGATCGTGGTGTTAAACTCAAAATCAGCTTGTTAGTAGTTGCAAGTGTACCAGAGACAATACTGGAATTTATCGGTTATCTGTAACTTCCGATACGTTTTTGGGAGGTTTACTGTTTTAACTTTATCATTTTTTGGTTATCTGTGCTCACCAATGTGTGTGTGTGTATATATATATATATATATATATATATATATATATATATATATATATATATATATATATATATATATATATATACGAGGTCTGTCCATAAAGTATCGTACCTTTTTATTTTTTTCAAAAACTATATGGATTTCATTCATATGTTTTTACGTCAGACATGCTTGAACCCTCGTGCGCATGCATGAGTTTTTCCACGCCTGTCAGTGACGTCATTCGCCTGTGAGCACGCCTTGTGGAAGGAGTGGTCCCGCCCCCTCGTCGGATTTTCATTGTCTGGAAATGGCGGAATGAAAAGGACTTTTTTTCCATCAGAATTTTTTCAGAAGCTGTTAGAGACTGGCACCTGGAAACCATTCGAAAAATTTATCTGGCTTTCAGTGAAAATTTTACGGGCTTCACAGAGAATAAGGACTTTAACTACAGGTTTAAGGACCCCTTTAAAGACGGTCGGTGCGCCGCGCTGCGAGCTGCGACGTTGCGGCACAAACCACTGGATCATTTCTAAGCTGATGGCTCTGTGGATACGAGACCGTCGTGTGCTCTTTCTCTGGTTATCACAAGACCTGGACATCAGCCATTTTCCCGCAGATTTCACTTTTAACAAGAGATTTTGTCATGGAAAGCCGCGCAGAGGCTTCGCGCGTCACGACCGATTCGCTGATGAAGCGAGACAAAGGAACACCTCCGTTTCGGAGTGTTAGAGGACAAGTTGGGACATGTCTATCTCAGCTTTCAGTGCTTACCAGTTGAGTGAGTATAAAAGAACTTGTGGAGAGCAGTTTATTGCCTTTGTGAGTTGAGATAAGAAACAGCCAATGTTCCCCAGGCTGCAAAAAAATTCCTCTGGAAGAAAACAGTCGGGCAGTTTGACCTTCAGGCTTGATAAGCCTGTAATGTTATGGTTTGAGCAGTGAAAAACACTTTTTAACAGTTCCACTTGCACAGCCAAATCCCAATTATGAATTAAGAATATTCCCAATTATGAATTAAGAATATTCACCAGCCTCATCTGCTCCAAGATGTCCAATTCTGAGTTCAAGAGTCATCGCAGTCTGAGAATGCACTGCCTTGCCAACCTCGTTAATCATGACGGACAAGCGAGAGGCCGTGGTTCTTGATGCCGCCGTCTTGCCAATTTTCCGGTAGATCAGGGCAGCACATAAGCCAAAAAAGTACCAGCCCTGCTACCATAAGACCAAAAATGAATAAATCCTCAACGTCCTCAACGGAGAAAGGCACCAAGCATGCCACACGCCAGGAACTCCAGGAGTTGAGAACATAGCCCGCAGGATACGTTCCATCTGGGCAGGTAGGATCCCCTGGTCCTGACCTTCTTGTAGAAAAGATGGTGTCAATAGCGTTCAGAGACCAGCTGATCAATTCCATGGTTAATCCAATAGTAGTCCAGTAGAACCAGTACCAAATATAATTTGAGGAATTCACAGTCTGGTGAAGTAGGGACTTGAAGATTAAAAGCAGAGAACAGAGATAAGGGAGAGTGGTGGATATGCGACCGCCCTCGTCGGAGTCCCAAGCTGAACTGGTGATTTGTGCAGTTTATAGCTCATGCGATATAGCACATGCGAGTGGTAATATGGTTCAAAAATATTGGCCAATGAGCTATCCAGTATTATATAGAGTTCAGTGCACAGAATGCTTGATCACCATAACCCTTGACCTAAAACATCACAGTGCACATCCTTCATGCCTTCATGAGCATCACCAGCATCTGTTAACTTAGCAGATGTGTCATCATCCACGGACTTGTTTTAAATTCTTTATCCCTTTATTTTGTCATGTTGAAGAAATGGCTGGACAGGCTACAATAAACATAACTCATGCACAGACAACTGTGGGTATGGAAACTGTAGAGCAGTTTTTTGAGTATTTTACGACATTCTCAATAATGTATTTACTTCATACTGAGCACCAGATGCTGGATCCGAGTTGATTGGATGTCATCTAATTAGCTTCCACAAATTACCATATTTTCAAGACTATAAGTTGCACCAGAGTCTTAGTCACATCTATCCAAAAATGTGTTGTGAAGAGTAAAAAACATAAATAAGTCACATTTATTTTTTAAATATGTCGCTGCCACTTCATGCAGTAACAAACAAAATGAATTGCAATGTAATTAAACATTTTAAAACTTGGTGCACTGTTTATTGATAGCATCAATACTGATCAGAAGCTAACAAGCTAATTATTGTTATTGTACAAGGCACAAAGAAATCGAGTAAAACACTTATTTTGGCCACAGAACAAACTGTATTTACACTCAACAAAAATATAAACGCAACACTTTTGGTTTTGCTCCCATTTCGTATGAGATGAACTCAAAGATCTAAAACTTTTTCCACATACACAGTATCACCATTTCCCTCAAATATTGTTCACAAACCAGTCTAAATCTGTGATAGTGAGCACTTCTCCTTTGCTGAGATAATCCATCCCACCTCACAGGTGTGCCATATCAAGATACTGATTAGACACCATGATTAGTGCACAGGTGTGCCTTAGACTGTCCACAATAAAAGGCCACTCTGAAAGGTGCAGTTTTATCACACAGCACAATGCCACAGATGTTGCAAGATTTGAGGGAGCGTGCAATTGGCATGCTGACAGCAGGAATGTCAGCCAGAGCTGTTGCTCGTGTACTGAATGTTCATTTCTCTACCATAAGCCGTCTCCAAAGGCGTTTCAGAGAATTTGGCAGTACATCCAACCAGCCTCACAACCGCAGACCACATGTAACCACACCAGCCCAGGACCTCCACATCCAGCATGTTCACCTCCAAGATCGTCTGAGACCAGCCACTCGGACAGCTGCTGAAACAATCGGTTTACATAACCAAAGAATTTCTGCACAAACTGTCAGAAACCGTCTCAGGGTCTGCATGCTCGTCGTCCTCATCGGGGTCTCGACCTGACTCCAGTTCGTTGTCGTAACCGACTTGAGTGGGCAAATGCTTACATTCGCTAGCGTTTGGCACGTTGGAGAGGTGTTCTCTTCACGGATGAATCCCGGTTCACACTGTTCAGGGCAGATGGCAGACAGCGTGTGTGGTGTCGTGTGGGTGAGCGGTTTTCTGATGTCAATGTTGTGGATCGAGTGGCCCATGGTGGCGGTGGGGTTATGGTATGGGCAGGCATCTGTTATGGACGAAGAATACAGGTGCATTTTATTGATGGCAATTTGAATGCACAGAGATACCGTGACGAGATCCTGAGGCCCATTGTTGTGCCAACATCCAAGAACATCACCTCATGTTGCAGCAGGATAATGCACGGCCCCATGTTGCAAGGATCTGTACACAATTCTTGGAAGCTGAAAATGTCCCAGTTCTTGCATGGCCGGCATACTCACCGGACATGTCACCCATTGAGCATGTTTGGGATGCTCTGGACCGGCGTATATGACAGCGTGTACCAGTTCCTGCCAATATCCAGCAACTTCGCACAGCCATTGAAGAGGACTGGACCAACATTCCACAGGTCACAATTGACAACCTGATCAACTCTATGCGAAGGAGATGTGTTGCACTGCATGAGACAAATGGTGGTCACACCAGATACTGACTGGTATCCCCCCCCAATAAAACAAAACTGCACCTTTCAGTGGCCTTTTATTGTGGGCAGTCTAAGGCACACCTGTGCACTAATCATGGTGTCTAATCAGCATCTTGATATGGCACACCTGTGAGGTGGGATGGATTATCTCAGCAAAGGAGAAGTGCTCACTATCACAGATTTAGACTGGTTTGTGAACAATATTTGAGGGAAATGGTGATATTGTGTATGTGGAAAAAGTTTTAGATCTTTGAGTTCATCTCATACAAAATGGGAGCAAAACCAAAAGTGTTGCGTTTATATTTTTGTTGAGTGTATTTACAAGGCCAACACTGCATTAGTAATCAGAAGCTAACAAGCTAAGTGTTGTTCTTGTAAAAGGCATAAATTGGGAGTAAACTGCTTCTTGGCAACACTGAACAGACGATCACAGGTGACATATATGTTCAGTATAACTAAATGTTTGAAAATGTATTTACTTATAATGAAATAACTTATCTGAGATTTGATGTTCTGACCTCCAGTTGCTGTTTTTGTTGTTTCACAAGCGAGTTTTATGCTGAGTAATATGAAAGTTTTCAGTCTGAGAGCATGCTTTGTTAAATTTTCTCCTCCGTGACACAGAACATCTCTCAATCTGATCCTCTTCTCCTTCTTCTACTACTTTTTCTGCTCCTTCTTCTTCGTTTTACAGTGGTTGTCATCCACCTTAATAGTGTTTTACTCCCATCTTCTGTTCTGGAGTGTGAATCACAGTCCTGACTATAAAGGAGCAGCTTGTCAAGCGTGTAGAATGTGCCATCTTGTGGCCATAGATGACTATGCAATTTTTTTTATGCAAGTCCATTCATAATATAAGTTGCAGGACCTTCAAAAAAATAAAAATAAGCTGGGAGTTACAGTACAGAAAATACAGTAAATTAAAATCTGTCCATAGGATAGGAGGTAGATAACCAACACTGAGGTCCAAATCTAAGTGTGTGGTTCATGCGGTCTGTGTTCTTGGGCAATACACTTCACCTGCATCGTTCCAGTTCACCCAGCTGTGAATGGGTACCAGCCTTGGCTGGGAAAGTAACCTGTAATGAACTGGCGTCCTATTCAGGGGGAGTCGTATACTCTCATCTGCTTCATGCTTCCAGGGATAAGCTATGGTCTGATAGGCCTCAGGACCTGTTTAGGACTTATATCATGTACACATATTGTAAGTGCAACATGCTATCACTGTTTGTGTGTGTGAACATAAAGAATATGTGCTTTAAAATTGCTTTTTTGTTTAGATCACAGGACAGGAGGATGCAATTTACCAGGCAAAAGTAACTGTCACAAACAAGGGACGAAAGAACGATCTACCCGTTCAGAGTGGCGAGATCGTCAGCATTATCCGAACGACTAACTGTCCCAAAGGGAAGTGGTTGGCGAGGGACAGCAGCAATAACTGTGAGTGTGACGAGACACAACATACATGTTTCTGCCACCAAATCAGACTGTTTCCAGTAGCGGTCACATGATGTACTGTGGTATTCGAGTGTGGATTCTGACATGTTGTAGATGGGTATATCTCTGTGGATCATGTGGAGCTGGACATCAAGGAAATGCTGGAACTGGGAAAGAAAGCAGCACATACCCGCAAGGCCAGCACAAAAGCTATTGAGACGGACATCACCAGCACGGGCAGCAGGTACAGATGCAGCATGGGAAAGAAAAACGTCACTGTCACCATTCTTTCATAACAGATTTCTAACAGTTTTTCTTGTTCTCAGAATTTCTAATCATTACCCACTGTCCACCGGCAGCTGTAAGTCTTCTCCTTTTCACATGTTGAATTTTATTTTTTTATTAGGTAAATAAACTGTAGTGTGACATTGATGTTGTGTTCAGTCACAGATGACAGTGAGGAATGGACCGGTGATGATGAGGAACACATGTCTTCACCTACTGAAACGACAGATCATCTGAATCCACCGTGAGTCATCTTTGCCTCTATCTACCTTATGTGCACTATAACATATACCTTATAAATCCATCTTCAAAATAAGTCTGTCTATGTAAATGCAACACTTTCGTTTTTGGTCCCATTCTTCATGAGCTGAACTCAAAGATTTAGAACATTTTCTATACACACAAAAGACCTATTTCTCTCAAATATTATTCACAAATCTGTCTAAATCTGTGTTCGTGTGTACTTCTCCTTTTCTGAGATAATCCATCCCACCTCACAGGTGTGGCATATCAGGATGCTGGTTAGACAGCATGATTATTGCACAGGTGTGCCTTAGGCTGGCCACAGTAAAAGGCACACACCTGTCTACATATAGGGTCCCACAGTTGACAGTGCATGTCAGAGCACAAATCAAGCATGAAGTCAAAGGAATTGTCTGTAGACCTCTGAAACAGGATTGTCTCAAGGCACAAATCTGGGGAAGGGTACAGAAACAGTTCTACTGCTTTGAAGGTCCCAATGAGCACAGTGGCCTCCATCATCTGTAAATGGAAGAAGTTCAGATCCACCAGGACTCATCCTAGACCTGGCTGTCCGTCTAAACTGAGCAATCCGGGGAGAAGGGCCTTAGTCACCGAGGTGACCAAGAACACGATGGTTACTTTGTCAGAGCTTTGTCAGCATTTCTCTGTGGACAGAGGAAGACCTTCAAGAAGGACAACCATCTCTGCAGCAATCCACCAATCAGACCTGTATGGTAGAGTGGCCAGATGGAAGCCACTCCTTAGTAAAAGGCACATGGCAGCCCACCTGGAGTTTACCAAAAGGCACCTGAAGGACTCTCAGACCATGAGAAATAAAATTCTCTGGTCTGATGAGACGGAGATTGAACTCTTTGGCGTGAATACCAGGGGTCATGCTTGGAGGAAACCAGGCACCATCCCTATAGTTCATCATGATGGTGGCAGCATCATGCTGTGGGGATGTTTTTTAGCAGCAGGAACTGGGAGACTAGTCAGGATTGAGGGAACGATGAATGCAGCAATGTACAGAGACATCCTGGATGAAAACCTGCTCCAGAGCACTCTTGACCTCAGACTGTGGTGACGGTCCATCTTTCAGCAGGACAGTGACCCTAAGCACACAGCCAAGATATCAAAGGAGTGGCTTCAGGACAACTCTGTGAATGTCCTTGAGTGACCCAGCCAGAGCCCAGACCTGAATCTGGCTGAACATCTCTGGAGAGACCTGAAAATGGCTGTGCACCGACCCTCCCCATCCAACCTGATGGAGCTTGAGGGGTGCTGCAAAGAGGAATGGGCAAAACTGCCCAAAGATAGGTGCACCAAGCTCAAGAAGACTTGAGTCTGTAATCGTTGCCAAAGGGAAAGGGTGTGAATACCTATATACATGTGATTTCTTAGCTTTTAATATATTTGCAACAATTTTAAAAAAAAATGAAATGGCTGTGCACTGACACTCCCCATCCAACCTGATGGAGCTTGACAGGTGCTGTGGGTGTGAATGTTTATTTGTCTATATGTGGCCCTGCAACAGACTGGCATGAGGACGGGATGTGAGGGTTACATTTCTTACTCTGTTGCTACTGCGACTCAACCCTGGATAAGCAGGGCAAAATGGATGGATGCATATTTTTATTCAACATTTGATTCCTATGTTTATTGTTGAGCAAATCCTTGCTCACTAACTAGGTGTAATTGTTTGGACAGTATAATTTGTTTGTTTATGTGCTGATATTCACAGTATTTTTTTATGTTTTTCTTCATATTAATTTTGGCTTTAATTTCTTTTCTTCAGCACCAGAGACACCAGAGACACAAGGCCACGCTCCATGCCAGAAATGGGTAAGAACCCAACATGAGCCACTTTATCAAAAAGTATTTAATCTCAGAAAACTGACAAAAAAAAAAAAATGACACAAGACATGATTTAAGTGTAGACTTGCAGCTTTAATTGAATGAATGAATGAATGAATTTATTTGGCACACAGTCTCAACAACAACAAAAAAAACCTGATACACAAAACAATTCCACAGTGACGTGTGACCAAAAGGGGGTGAGCCGAAGCAAAGCTTATAAACACCCACCCCTTATATACATACATACTCATTACCAACCCCCAGAGCAAGCACACAGGCGACAGTGGTAAGGAAAAACTCCTCTGATGTATTGAGGAAGAAACCTCAAGCAGACCAGACTTCAAGGGGTGTCCCTCTGCTTGGGCACAAACATATTTAACACAACACAAAGTCAAATCCCATCATCCTAAAATAATTAACACTATGTACCCACCAGTGAAGCATCAGCTTATTTATCCCAATCCTTTCTCCCCCACTACCAATTATTGCATATGCCCCAAATATGTATATAATTCAAGGGGTTTAATTGAAATGTCACATTAAGCGTTTAGGAATTACAACCATTTTTATACACAGTCCCTCCATTTCAGACACCAAAAGCAATTAGACTAATAATTACTGTTACTGTCAGATTTCCTTAGACAAGATAGATACATGAACATTTCCAAGTCACGGAATATGTCTTGTACTTAATCTATATTAATCATTAAGGAATTCAAACAGCATGGCAAATCTGTCTGGAGGAGGCAGAGTGGCCGTGCAAGAAAGAGATGAGTGAGGCCTCTGTGGCTGTGATCTGAGAAACTGTGCAAAGTGCATCTTTTGTCTGTTACATCACCAGTTGGGGGAGTATCTCACTGGATTCTGGCAACTTGCAACCAGCATCCACGAGGGATGTTGTGAAATGTTGCAAAACTTTCACAGGGGTTCACCAGGCCCTAATATGAGTTGCAGATCGTCACTCACGTGTCATCTGATTATTAAACTATTCAAAAAAATTGTGAGACAAAGTTCCTCGCCAAGTAGTCACACAAGTGTCACAAATCCCTCTGAATGTAGTCTCCATGACCGTGTGCGATATGTGAAGCAAGCTTTTATAAGATCTGGGAGGAACAGCACTTCTAGAAATGGCTGAGCACATTCAGCAGCCTCTGCTGCATTCAGCTCTCAGGCTTCATTCATTTATTTTATTTTTATTGAGGACCACATTGGTAAAACATTTAAGAATCCGATTTACCATGCATGCATGCCAGAGGGCTGGATGAGCTCCTGTCCAGGATTGGAGGAGCTGTGCCATCCATGGAAGCAAGTTTTATGCAACAGCATGGCCATGCACGTATGTCAGCAGACTGGAGAAGTCCTGTACAGTGTAGGAGGAGCCATGCCATCCATGGAAGTAAGATTAATGTTTTATTGTGTTATCCTTGGAGAGGTGGCTGTTTCAGTACATCAAGGAGGCTTCCAGAGGATCCTGGGGCCCATGTGCACTTAGAGGAGGAGTTCAAACGGATCCCAGAGCCTGGCCAGTGGAAGATTCTATACTGGTCATTCCAAGGAGGACAGGACAGTAGATCCTACAGGGACAATAATATTGACAAGATGCAGCTCCTGGACATCATTCTGCAAGTCAGCAAGTGTGCTGTCCATACTTTTCTTCCTGCTTTTTAAATTGTTATTTATTCAATATTATTTTATTATTTATTGTATTATTATTATTATTATTATTTACAATGCTTTTTCTTCTGTGCCTGCAGTCGGGAAGTTTCAAAGAGTCTTTTCACATAAATGCAATATAATAGTAGTCCACAGCAATCCTGAGCACTTGTGTCATCATTTCAGCCGTGCATTCATGCACAAATCCTTGCACCTGTAAAGGCCACATGAGTGGTGCTCCACATTCGCAAGAGTGCCATGGGGCATTCGAGCAGCACTTGCGCACTGTGTACGTAGACTATACATGATTTTTGGCCGTATTTCCACCGTCAGTCTGTGCCCACATTTGGGTGACATGTTAGCACGTCACCCAAATGTGGGCACAGAAAATTAGCATGGTCAGCCCACTGAGTCAGGTCTGCTTAAGGTTTCTTCCTATAATTAAAATGCCTGAGACAGTTTTTCTTGGCCACTGTTGCCATTGGGCTTGCTCAGGGGCTGGGTAAGGGTTAATTCTAACTTGTGTGTTGCACATTCAGGTAAATTATGTTATTGTTTGACGCTGCATAAATAAACTGAAATTGAACATTTGAATTGTGACCCACTGAAACTTTAACAGAGTGAAGAGAAACTGTTGTAAATATACCCTGTAACTAATAAAAAAAAACTTGTAAATAAACATGTGCATAAAGTAAGACTGTAACTGACTGAACACATGTTGTTTGATAAAATGGAAAAAAGTGCAAGTGGGGAAAACTGAGTTTGAAAGTTTTTAGCCAAGGTATATGCAAATATTATGTCTTCAATTAGTGTATTTCAAGTACCATCTCCTTGTGTGTGTTTTAAATCACAATACAAATCCACTTCCTAATGTGGATATGAAATCCCTGGTTGGTACATGCACTAAAAATACCCCAAACTGTACCGGAACATGAAAGGTAGAAGCCACGTTCAAAGTAATTTAAGTCATACAACCAAAAAAAAAAAAAAAAAGCCAGCTAAACATGAATTACAGCCGTATGAAGTCACAGGAATCAAGTGGTTAACAGGGAGCTGTGGTTTGGTCACTTAAGCTTTGAGTCCATGATTAGTCTTATTATGTTGCAGGTGTTTATATTATGATTTTTCCTTTTTTTTTATTAGGAACCCAAGAGATTGATATAAATCACCAGCACAGTCACAGTGACACCGCTACAGACGGGTGAGTTCAGCCACTTTTTCTTAAAGTGATTAGACTGTGTAAAATTGTTTGTTTGTTTAACCTCTTAAACCCTAGAGTACCCAAATTTGGGGACTTGCCCTGTTTTGGAACATTTGAACACTCATAACTAACCAATGCTGACACCAACATACACTTATTATACATCAAAATGTCAAGCGAAGTCTCCTCTACAAAAGTGTCCACTTCAATCACATATCAACTAACCACAGCTGAAACGTCAAGCAAATAAAGACATAAATCGGAATTCATTTTTTTGCGGGGGGAAACAAACTTCATTTACTCCTACCAAGTATTATTTACTTTCAATTTTTTTGCATCCACAACATCCCCTAGGACCTGTCTTTTAGCTGATCCAAAGTTTTGCATTTTTGACCTTGTACAAGTTGAGAAATAAATCATAATGTAGGGGTTGTGATTTTGGTGAAACAGGCTCTAGGGCTTAAGGTGTTTAAAAAAAAAGCAAAAGTTGAAGTGTCAAAAATTAATGAGTTGCTTCACCGCTTACAATTTAAGCGGTGTCGGCCAGACATGATCTACCTGTTCAACTGAACACAGTCCAACAAGTTTCAAGCCATAGTCACTACGAATACCCTGTTTAAAGAAGTTTGAACATGACTGAAGCCGGTTAAGACTACGAATACCTGGAAATTATTGCGTACTATCAATGACTTCGAGAATCAGTGTAACGGAGGCCAGCAGGAGTCGCTGTGCATATGTAGTTACTAAACCTCACTCCCAACAGCTCAAAAGAATTCTCTGGTCACAAGGCCAGAGCCCTGGGTTTTAGCATTCTGGGTAGAGAGTCCGACTCCCATGTGTTATGGATTAGACGCAGATTGAGGAGCGGTCCAGTATCTGACTGAACCCAGCATGAAATAATCAGAAGCAGTTCCAAAAGAAAACACATTTATTTTTCTCCCTTTGTGCTATACATGAAATACTAAATAATTAAGGTTCTGGTGAGGTGAAAAGGCGGCGCGCTGTCTCAGCGTCTCAACAGTCAGAGTCCGAACGTTCAGGACTCAGGAGTTCCGCCAACACCCCCCCCAGGTGACTTTCCCAGACTGTACTCTGCGAAGGAGGAACAGAGATGAGATTATTCAACACTTATTACTACGAAATATTGTTTAGAGGCAAACTTATCAGCTACACGTTTAGGTCTGGTTTCAAACTTAGTTCAAAGAGGCTGCTGCTCACAGCTAGTGGAGGATCATTAATCCGCACGCCACTGCCGTGAGGAGCACGCCAAACAATTTCCACCAATAATTACTTATAGCTGCGTATAAACGCCAATTTACATTCACGGATAAACTTTTCAGAATATTCACCTCTGTCGTGTGCTGACAACGTTTGCCTCTCACCCTCGTCCTCCTTCACAGGCGCGATGTCAGACTCTGAAACGGCCCTCAGCGTCCCCACACGGTCGCCACAAGGTCGTATTCTCTGGCAATCTTATCCAACTCACTGCTGGTTTAAATGTAGTTCTTCATCACTACATTGGTACCAGCTGGAAGTCCTCAGATCGGCACGTGAACATCACAGGTGTCGTGGATTGTCCTGATAGAGAGCCGCACGAGAATGCAACAGGTGCAGCCAATCATCGTAACAAAGGAGAGAGACTCTTCTGCAGCACATTTTCCTCAGAGAACAGCCCCAAATCACCTGGGAAGGAAAATAAACACAAAACAACCCAACCTTGTCCAGCCAAACCCCCCCCAACACACAACACCATGACTAGGATCGTGAGTTGCATCCCGAGGGGAGTGAATGGGCGGAGTATCCGGCGTAAAACTTGTGTCAAATCAACATGCAGGTCCACCTCGGATCTGCTATGGTAACCTCGAGTGAAAACACGGGAGAAGCCCAAGGGACTTAGTTACAGTGTTAGCTCTTGAACAATGCTGGAGTTATTTCTCTGACTTCTCTGACAACTGTCTTCACAGTTGCACAACCTTTAGCTTTCAGCTCGTGGCTGAAAACATATTTGTGCTTAAACAACACATTACACATACAATGAAGTTGTGAACAAATGCCCCAAATGTATTTGTTTGTTTTCCAGAACAAAACACGAAGCACTTCAAAAGCTGGCAAACTTTTTCCATACACCCCAAACTTTGGGGCAGCCAAGTGCCAGGTAAAATCACTATGTACTTCCATATCATTAAAATACAGGCAAAGAAGTGGGGGTTAACTGTAATTTTCCTTTTTCTTTCCTTCGAACAGCAGGATGAAACCAGATCCACGTAAGCTATTCTTCTTGCATATTTTTGGCTCCGATATGTAAAAAACACTAAATCAAACACTTCTTAAAGAGGTATACGTGCGTGTACACATCTACAGGTGCTGTTCACTAAAACGCATGCCACTTTATTAGATACACCTTGGTACCAGAGGTGGGGGTAAGTTGCCATCAAGTCACTCTCACGTCATGAATCAGCAAGTCCCAAGTCAATTCTCAAGTCATAATGACCACCAACTGTTTGCAAGCTGACTTGAGATTTGACTTGGAACTTAGAGGTTGATGACTAGAGAATGACTTGACAGTGACTTACGCCCACCTCTGCTTGGTACTACCAAGTAAAAAGGTATACATGAGTGTACACTTCCACAGGTGCTGTTCACTAAAACGCATGCCACTTTATTAGGTACGTGTTGTTAGTCTGAATCCTTATCCAACAGTTTGTGAAATACTCAAACTATCTGGCACTAACACCCATGCCACGCTCAAAGTCACTTAATTTGCATTTCTTCCACTTTTTGATGTTTGGTTTGAATTTCCGCATATACTCATATACGCAGTGGTTGGCACACTTCCGATAATCCAATAACTGATAATTATCGAACATAAAGTTTTCATTATCATTTTATCTTTTCAGATAACTTTGAAAACCATTATCGGGCTAATTATCTTCCAATAAATTTCTGTCCAATAACCTTTAGACCGTTAACATAGTAAACAAAGGTGACCAGATGTGTAGTTCTACCCTCAAGAAATGGAGGAGAGCTGGTTCTAGAAAAAACTGCTTTATCCACTGCAGTCAAAGGAGAACTGGTCACAAAAAAAAAAACCCTTTTTTTTTAACCCCATACTGATATGTGGCCAATATCACCCAAGTCATCTAGAGGCATACATTTTTTACTTATGGTTCAAATTTTAACCAACCTTATTTCAGACAAGTTATTTAAATTAACGTCACTTCTGAAGTTTTATAAAGTGAAAATATCAGATATACGAGGTCTGTTAGAAAAGTATCGGGCCTTTTTATTTTTTGCAAAAACCTGATGGATTTGAATCACGTGTGCTTGCATGAGCAAACCTTGAACCTTCGTACTTTTTCACGCCTGTCGATTGCATCATTTTCTGGTAAGCAGCCTTTGTGTGAGGTGTGTGTCGAAACTATTCGGATGATTCCAATGGCTTTCGGTGACGATCCTATGGGCATCACACAGATTAAGGAGCAGTACAACCGGTTTAAAGACGTCCGCACAACGGTGGAGAGGGAGCCACGCTCCAGTCGGCCATCAACATGCTGAAATGACCAGATCATTTCCAAAGTGAATGCTGTGGTGATGCGGGACTGTCGTGTGACTGTCCAAGAAATTGCAGAAGAGGTGGACATCAGCACTTTTTCGGCACATTCCACTGTGACAGAAGATTTGGCCATGAAAAGAGTGGCGGTGAAAATCATGCCGATGGCTTCGGCATGAAGCTGCCAACGGTGGAGCAAAAGCGCCTTTGTGTTGAAGTCTCACAGGACATGTTGTGACATGCCCACCTCTTCCACAATTTCTCGGATAGTCACACGACTGAAAAGTCACCGAAAGCCATCTGAATCATCCGAATGGTTTCCACTTGGCTGTCGCCCAGTTTCAAAATGCAAAATTTGATGCGGTGCTGCTCCAGTCGTTCCGTCTTTTTCCTTGAAATAAAATCCGCCGAGCGCGCTGCACATGTCCCACACAAAGGCTGCTTACCAGGAAATGATGCAATCGACAGGCGTGAAAAAGTTCGCGCATGCACACGAAGGTTCAAGGTTGGCTCATGCAAACACACATGATCCAAATCCATCAGGTCCGATACTTTTCTAACAGACGTCGTATGTTTTAGTTTTAAAGTAATGCGCTAATTTATAAGGTTTTAGTGTGGGCATGCTTTGCTCAGCAGTGCATTATGGGTAGGATAGGGTAATCTCAGTACGTTCATGACAGGAGAAATGCATTTCAGACACTCTGATCAGGACAAGAGCATTAAACTCTAATGCCTAAAACTCTTGTGAATATATTCTCTGGGTTTATAGACGTTGTTTTTGTGTTTGCTTTTATTAAATTCCACACATCTTAAATGTAGCAAGTAGCAACACAGATTATCTGAAATTTTGTTTTGGCACGTTTTCAAGGTCTCTACTGCCATCTACTGGCCAGTAGTGTTCATGGCAGTGCTCAGACTCAAGCTGGGCAGACACTGTACCACAGAACCGCACGGTGTAAAAGTTCAGAGCGCCCGATTTATTTTCTCACACACATTGTACATTCAAAAACCACATGTCGGACTCGTGTTTCCAGAAGCAAAACGTAAACAGATGCTTTTTTTCAAACTTAATTTACAAAAACTCTCGATGGGAGACATCAAACTTAAAAAAAAATCATTACAAGACAGGTCTGCGGTGTTTGCACAGGCACAAGAATATCAAACAGGTTTGATTTTCATCTGACCATATGATCGGCGATCAGGAGGTGGTCGTGAGATATTAAACGCAGCTCGTTATTCCATGTATACTAAACGGTGCAGGACGTGCAATTAACCTGAAACTCGGTGCGATCCAAAAAATTCTCACACGAATGAAAAATCAGCTGAAAAAGGGCCAAAACTCGCACTGGCACCAGTACTTGGCAGTGTTCTATTTGACACCGGTTATATCAGACGGTTATCTAATTACAACTTGGCTTTTTTTTTTTGAAAATGGCTGTTTTTTTTTTTTTTACAAATAAAAAATAGCATATTTTCAAAAGCACATTTATCTGTAAACACCAACACACAACACACCTCACATTAACATGTTGGTTTACATTGAATTAATCAACCAGTCGGTGTAGCAGAGGCACATTTTACCCAGAATGCCATCTGTCTGTGTTTGTTACAAAACTTCAGAATTAGTGCATTATTCAACATTAAAGGATATATGTTATATCTTAACTTTGCACAAATGACAGAATTGACATTAATGGAGTTATTCTATCAGTATTAATTTTATTTATACAACAAACCATAAGTCAGCAGGGCTTTATTTTCCAAGACCTCAGCCTGATGGCAGCACATTGTTTGGGCAGAGTTGAGCTTTCTGGCTTCTTTCAGTCATTTGTGCTGGAAGCCATGTAGTAAACTGGAGCTTCCAGCAGGGGGCAGGGTGCTGAAAGTCAAAAGTGCTGACTCATTGTTTGGGTCTGTCGCTTTTGATGCTTCCAGAAGTGATTGCGGTGTTAAAACTCAAAATCAGCTTGTTAGTAGTTGCAATTATACCAGAGACAATACTGGAAGTTATCAGTTATCTGTAACTTCTGATACATTTTTGGGTGGTTTATCATTTTATCTTTATCGAAGATAACTTTTCAGTTATCTGATTATATGTTATCGAAGTTAATTTTTTGGTTATCTGTGCCCACCACTGCATATACATGCATAAAGGTATTGAGTTTATGACTCATGAGTTCTATAATGACTTTAATGAGCAGTTGATTAGGTGTGCTTAATAAAGTGGCCTGTGCATGTATGAACACTCTGTCTATATTATACACACACAATTATTGCTGTATATACTATATACTTTACAATATAACCTTTGTCTCACATTCTGCATTGTATATTATTATTTAAAACATCATCTAATCAAGTGATAAATATGATAAATATGATAAATACACTAAATGACAGTATTTCTCAACCATATGATGTTGACAGATTTTTAAACTTAAAAGATACCATATCAGTAATACTAAAATACTTTGTGTGTACAGGTCCTGTGAGCATGATAGATATCGTTCAACAGTAAGTAAAAGTGTCCATTCACAAAGGGAAATTTGGACATGTTATGTAATCTGCACGAGTTTTGTTTTCATTTTTTCATGTAATGAGTGAATGACTGTTTGAGTGAGTCTGATCCACTACTCTCCAGAAGAACGGGTTTGTTTGTGTCCTGAAAGGACAATGAAATGTAATCTCCTTGCAGTGTGCGCTCACATTACAGCAGTGTCATATTTTGTGTTTTGTCACAGTGATATGATTTATCTCTGTCACTATGGAAACTTGGCAGCGCCTACATTCTTTTAGTGAAAACACAGTAGAAAAGGCTGTGTGATTTTCAGAGCTCCGATCTCCGTCTACTGGTTATTTTCAATTATATTTATTTACAGAAAAGAGATGCAGCAAAACCTGTATGGAACAAATAATTACTGAACCACTCAGCTTCTGAAATGCTGCAATCAGTCTATCCATTCATTCCACAAAGATCACAGCATCGTCTGCAAAGTCAAGAATAACAAACAGGGTTATTCCTAGAGGTCACTTGCCATGCTGGGCAAGTTGAGGTTAGATCTCCTTGAGTATCTTCTAATACAGAGTCCTAATCTAATAATTGGATTTTTGTACATATTGCATTTGCAGAGAAATGTATTGCAAGCACAAGTTAACACGTGTGCCATGTATTTAGGCTCTTTTCACACTGGGCCTACGTGTTGTATGGCTGGGGGGCCTGGCTGCCTTTTTGTTTCTGTCTTTTGTTTTTCCTTCCAGGTGGCTTGCATTTGGGACTGAGTGGCTGTTTTGTTTTTCTTCCCTCTCTTCTCCTCTGGCTCCAGCCGGGGGAGCCGTAGTGTCGTCGTTGCTGGAGTGGTGCAGTGTGGTTATACTGGGTGTTTCCCGGGTAACCTCTGCACCTGGGGGGGGGGTGTTTTTTGATTCCCTGTTCCACCTCCGGCTTCAGCACGCCTTTGGCCATCTGCCATCGGCGTGGCTGAGGTTTGGGGCAGTGGGATATACCCGCAGCTAGTGGCTGGTGTAGAAGTCGGAGGAGTGGCGCCGTTTTGTGCTGTTTGCCATAACCGCTGTTCCACTCCTCCCGGTTGGCTTCTGGGGTATAGTCACGGTTGGTGACACTGGACGTGCTTCCAGTTTCCACTGCGCCAAGGGGGTGGGGTTGGGGTTGTTTTGTTTGTATGTTTTTTTTTTTTTCCTCTCTTCTTGTTTTTCCCCCCAGTTTCCGCCCTCAGGGTTTGACTGTGGTGTCCTCTGGGGGGGAAAGGGCTGTGGGTCCATCTAGCCATAGACGGCCGGGGCTGGGTCCGTTGGTCATGAGGGGAGGCGTCTCCTGGGGTTGACGAGTGGTCCTCTGGGAGGCGCTGGGAGTCCCCGTGGGTGACGTTGGATCCCAGAGGGACCTCGGCTGTGGTTATTACTCCTGGAGCTGGCGGGAAGTCCTCTGGGGGGTGTTGGTCCCTACATGTCGTTTGGGGGGGGGGGGGGGTTTAGCGCTTTTATTTGTAAGCTTAAGTTTGGGGTATTTTCTTTTCTCCTCTTCCCGGGGTTTGATAGGACGGTCCCCTGGGGGGGGGGGGGGGGGGTGGTTTGGTTGTTTGTGTTTGTCTTTTTTGTTTTATGACTAATGACCGCACATGGTTGGATAAAGGCTGACCGCATAGGTTTAAGAACTCCTGGCCACACCTGTGCTAAGTGACTGACTGAAAAAAAGGCAAGGATGCAGCCAGAGGAGAGGACATCAACCATTCTGTTGGAAGACGAATGCAGATGCGGTTTCCAGCCATGGTCCCTGGAGGGGGGTGTTTCTCCTGGGCCAGGTTTGTGTGGTCGCCGGGAGGCTTCCCGTGAGGGTGGGGTACTGTTGTATGGCTGGGGGGCCTGGCTGCCTTTTTGTTTCTGTCTTTTGTTTTTCCTTCCAGGTGGCTTGCATTTGGGACTGAGTGGCTGTGTTGCTGAGGTTATCAGGACCTCACCCTGATCACCTGCGGCTCGTCAGGACTCACAGCTGTGGTGCATCTATATGGATTGGAACATGGTGGCATTTAAGACTGGAGTATACAGTGTGTATTTGCCAGAGACTCGACCTTGTGACCAGACGGGTGAGATCGTCGTCTCGGGAGCCATCTTATCATCAGTGGATGCAGAGAACGTCCAGGGTTTGATGCACGGTCTGTGAAAGAGGAGGGGGTGAGGTCTCACGCTCGTCAGCACACTTCCTGAGGTACGTTAGATTTTGTGACTAACATTTATACAGTCAGTAAATGTGGTGTCCCTCACACCTTATTATATTGAGCTGTACGTTAGTCATGTATCGGCTTCCACTGCAGTGGAGTTTTGTGAACTGGATGTTCCATGCCTGCAGGTTGGGAAGCTGATTAGTAATTAAGCCAGGAAGTGTTTGCTGTTTATGTACACCTTTGAGTGGTCTCTCTGTGTGTAGAGTGTGGACTCACATAATGGTTCCTTCTTTCACAGACTCGGTTTGTTGCGGCCACCTGGGGGGTGTCGGCGGGGTCCTTGGGTCCGAACGGCTTCTGGCTCCGGACCGTTAGCGCTGCTGGGAGCGCACCGTATCACCACCACGCCAGACCGCACACTCTTTTGTTGTTTTTGTATCACATCACTGTTATGTATTAAATTCAGTTAGCCTTTGTACCGTGCTCTGCTTCTTTCATACTGGGTCCTTCAAACGCTGGTCGGTTCTCCGAGCTGCGTCCGACACATAACACTACGTAGAGTTGTGTAATGTGGCGTACAGACTACGCAGCTCTACACCGATCTTAAGCAGCTGTACACCGAGTTTATTAGGTTAAAAAAAAAAAAAATGTTATCTTTAATAAAAGCTTCTCCTTTCTGCTTTATTTTTTCAAAGTTTTAAAAGTAAACCAATTTTTATAGTGTTCCTCAATTCCATTTAACACAGATTTGTAGGAGTAAAACTAGGATACTGATGGAATGTTTTAGGTGTTAAGAATTTTATTATTATTATTATTAGTAGTAGTAGTAGTAGTATTATCATCATCATCATCACACTCATCACTCACTCATCTTCAATCGGTTAGTCCAATTAAGTGTCGCCGGTCGCCTATCCCAGCAGTCATAGAGCATGAGGTGGGGTACACCCTGGACAAGATTCCAGTCTGTCGCAGGGCTACATATACAACCCCAATTCGAATGAAGTTGGAATATTGTTTATAATGTAAATAAAAACAGAATACAATGATTTGCAAATCCTCTTCAACCTATATTCAGTTAAATACACCACAAAGATATTTAATGTTCAAACTGATAGACTTTATTGTTTTTGTGCAAATATTTGCTCATTTTGAAATGGATGCCTGCAACACATTTTTAAAAAGTTGGGATGGAGCAACAGAAGACTGGGAAAGTTGATGAATGCTCAAAGAACACCTGTTTGGTCCATTCCACAGAGGAACAGGTTAATTGGAAACAGGTGAGTGTCATGATTGGGTATAAAAGGAGCATCCCCAAAAGGCTCAGCCATTCACAAGCAAAGATGGGGTGAGGATCACCACTTTGTAAACAACTGCGTGAAAAAATAGTCCAACAGTTTAAGAACAATGTTTCTCAACATTCAATTGCAAGGAATTTAGGGATTCCATCATCTACAGTCCATAATATAATCAGAAGATTAAGATGTTGGCACCAGTGCATCAGTTGTATCCATGTTTACAATTGAACTGAACTGAATTGAATTGAATCCACAGGTGCCGTTCTGGTGATAACATAGCAACAATATGGCCACAGCTAAGGGCTGAACGGGACTGAAATAGAGCATAGGTTTCAGGCAGCTACAGTTTATCCTTCACCTGCACACTTATTATCATCTTTTATTGTTCATAATTTTTAAAATATAAACATTTCATCATTTTTAGTGATTACTTGTGCACATATTTTGGTGTCACCTACACTTTAAATGTGTTATTGCATGTATGAGTAATAAAACTTATACTTTGTTGTCTGTTGTCTCCAGTATTTAGATTTTCTGACATCCTAATTAAGTAATGTGCTTTTTCTCTGTAGACCTGGAACAACTTTGAAGGAGGACATGAATATTGGCGATCTGGACATGCCCATCTTACCTCCACCTGTCCTTTACGCTGATGGCTCCTGACTGTCATCATGAGTCGTGGTCAAAGATGGGCTCACATCGTGTATGTATCATCACTGTGCCAATATGCAAAGCTGCTCACCATTACCAAAGAGGGAACCAAGCATAATTTATTGAATGTACAACTCTATGAAAAGAAGCAATGCAAAATACTGGAATGTACATATTCAAATCATATACAGTTGCAATATGATAAAACAAATTCCTGTTAATTTGTTCACGCAAAGTAGGTTAGATTGCACTAACAACTTTGTGTTGTGCTTTCATGATTTTGGCACAGATATGTCTCCATTATTTTATGAATATTTTCAATTCTTTGTTGATATACAAGCAGTGATGGACATCACTGGCCTGTGGAAATAAAAACTACCAAATATATTGATTTTAAGTCAAACATTGCAAAGGGACTGCATTTATATCACACTTTTTGCAAACTCTTTTCCTCATTTTCACTCATTCACACACACACACACACTGATGTCACCATGTTGACATTCAAGGTGCTCAGCTGGACAACAGCAGTAAATGGGGCCAAAGGACCTTGCCCAAGGAACCTTAGAGTCCCTCTGGTCTCAAACCTACCGCTGATCACCTCCCCATATATATAACGTCTACCACACCTGTTTCTAACTTCCATTATGCATGTGATGATAAGACAATTTCCTGGAACAATCTATCATTGAGGAACCACGTCAACTTAAAAAACAATGTTTTGTTTATGTTAGGGTGACCAAACATCCTGTTCTCCCAGGACATGTCCAGTTTTCATGTCCTGTGGCCTCCTGGGTTATTTTTTTAGAACTATATTTTTTTACATTTTTAGAACACCGGAACTATAGGCGGAATGGGACTGGAAAGGTGGAATGGGTCATTTTTGCATATATTACACACCCAAAGAAGTATTGATGCAATGATCAGGTCTCACCATTAAGTTATTTAGCCACTATATAAAGCTATAGCTTGGCATTAGAAGCCCCAAACTCTTAACAGAACAGTGACGGAATGGCAGACTTGTGTGGTGCCATCTAGTGTTAGTGAGGGTAAATTTCCCAATATGGTGATCTGCTATATCGGCGATTAGTGCTAATTGGGACAGAAAAGAGAAACGTTTGTGCTTTGAACATGACGGGGGGACGTTCTGTTTTATATGATAACACTTTATGACATTATCTTGAGATTGGTGATCAATATCTTCAGAGTAGGGGGCATAGTAAGGTGCTGTTCTGTTAAGCATTCTGTCAATTGTATTATCATTCTGGTTCTGCAAACCGTTCCGGTTCTGCCAATTTGTACCGGCTGCCAACCGAGTATCATTTGAGTATCTCATTGCCGGGCTGAGTGTCCTGGTTTCGGGTCATCAAACTATGGTCACCCCCAGTTTATGTAATATCCCATAGACGTGTGCCACGTGCTGGATGGTTAGTGGATGTTGAATTGATGATGGATTAGGAGCAGATGTGGTTATCAGTGCAAGAGACAGAATGTTTTGGCGGAAATTTAGTCATTATTTTGTAATTGACAGCAGTTAGTCTAAACTCATTAACAGTCGAACCTTCACACAAATCCTGCAGAATCTGTATATACACTAGCTTGAAATTAGCTTGTCTGTCACTTTATTTCATTTCCAAAGTCTAGGTCTGGTCTCCACCAAGACCACCACTACTTGTACAAGGTGAACGCCTGAGATTTTATAAAGCCAAAGAATAATTAGAAATTGTGACTACAAGTTATCTCAAAGAAAGGAAAATGACAAGAGTTTAAACATGTTACAAGTGATGGCAAAGCTGCTCAACATTGTTTCAGAATTACTGAAATGTGGTTTGTTGTTACCACTTCATGAAACAAGTGCCAAAATTTATTTAATTGGTGCAAACACAACATTAGTTAGCAGAAGCTAACAAGCTCATTCACTCACTCATCTTCAATCACTTACCCCAATGAAAGGACACAGAGGGGCTGGAACCTATCTCAGCAGCCACAGGGTGTGAGGTGGGGTACACAGGACACCAGTCTGTCACAGAGCCACATATATACAAATGAACACGCGCACCTGCACATACACACACCTACAGACAATTTAAAGTTTCCAGTCCATCTAACCTGCATGTCTTTGGATGTGGGAGGAAGCCGGAGCACCTGGAGAGAACCCACACAAACACGGGGAGAACAACCAAACTCCATACAGAAAGGCCACAGGTGGGACTCAATCCCATGACCTTCTTGCAGTGAGGCAACAGTGCTAACCACTAAGTCACCATGCTGCCCCAGTTAACAAGCTAATTAATGGTATTATACGAGGCACAAAATTGAGTTGCTTGCTTTTCTCTACTGAACAGAAAATCATAGGTGAGGAACATATGCACTGTAATTAAACATTTGAAAAATCTATGCATTATTTATTAATAATGCAAACATTGCGACAGCAAGTAGAAACTAACAACTAATTAATAATATTGTATGAGGCACATAACTGAAATGCTTTTCACCACTGACCAGAAAACCATAGATGAGGTAAATGTGTAATTAAACATTTGAAATTGCAGTGTTTACTTTTTAATGCAACTGCATTAGCAGTAGAAAACAAGATGTTTTTGTATGAGACACAAAACTGCTTTTTGTCACCATTAAACAGATAGTCAAAGGTAAAGGTATAATTAAGTGTTTAAAAAGTAATTTGTAAAAGTTAATAGTCTTAACTTACCAGCTTAGCATTACCTATTTTTATTGTCTCACACAGTCCAAACAAGTGTTGTGCCAAGTAGTATTAAAGCTATATTCCCTGTGTTGATTCAAAAGTGTTGGTCTTTCAGTTTGACAGCATGATTTCTTAATTAACTCATTCTTCAGATCTTCTTGTTTCATGGCAGTTAAGTTACAGCTTAAAGGTACATTACCACCATCTTCTGCTCTGGTTTGTGAATCACAGTACCTCATTCAGTATACAGGAGCAGCTTGTCATGTATGTAGACAATTCCATCTGGCCACAGTATTTTTTTCTTACACTGCATCCGGAAAGTGTTCACAGCACTTCACTTTTTTCCATTTTGTTATGTTACAGCCTTATTCCAAAATGGAGTGAATTCATTTTTTTTCCATCAAAATTATATCCACAACACCCCATAATGACAACATGAAAAAAAGGTTTTTTTTTTTAAATTGTTTCAACTATATAAATAAAAAACGAAGTCAAGAAATCACATGTACACAAGTATTCACATCCTATCCTCAAAACTTTGTTGATGCAGCTTTGGCAACAATTACAGCCTCAAGTCTTCTTGAATATGATGCCGCAAGCTTGGTGCACCTATCTTTGGGCAGTTTTGTCCATTCCTCTTTGCAGCACCTCTCAAGCTCCATCAGGTTGGATGGGGAGTGTCGGTGCACAGCCATTTTCAGATCTCTCCAGAGATGTTTAATCAGATTCAGGTCTGGGTTCTGGCTGGGCCACTCAAGGAAATTCACAGAGTTGTCCTGAAGCCACTCTTTTGATATCTTGACTGTGTGCTTAGGGTCACTGTCCTGCTGAAAGATGAACTGTCACCCCAGTCTGAGGTCAAGAGCGCTCTGGAGCAGGTTTTCATCCAGGATGTCTCTGTACATTGCTGCATTCATCTTTCCCTCAATCCTGACTAGTTTCCCAGTCCCTGCCACTGAAAAACATCTCCACAGCATGACGCTGCCACCACCATGCTTCACTGTAGAGATGGTGCCTGGTTTCCTCTAAACATGACACCTGGAATTCACACCAGAGTTCAATCTTTGACTCACCAGACCAGAGAATTTTGTTTCTCATGGTCTCAGTACATGTAGTTTCCATTTTTTTTTAATAAATCTGCAAAAATCTCACTTTTGGCTTTTTAACTATAAAAAGTAATTAAAATACTCACTTGTAATATGAAATAATCTGTTTCCTTGTTTGTTAAAACTGAAAGAAGTGTATGTGTTGGAATGTTTACATCAGATGCATAGAACAATACACCAGCCTGAGGTCATTGTCAGTGTACTGTGTGTACACTGAGAGACTGATTTGTTAAACATCTGCCTTCTTTACTGAAGGGCAGCTCTGTCTCCTCAGATAATTCTTTCCTCCAGTTTATCCAGAACTCCATGAATGTGCACCACAGAAGATGTGGTCTGTGATGACTTGCACACTGACAATCTTACATACTGTGACAATAATTTTATGCTCTTTGCTTTGACCTTATCTGAATTTGGCTGCATTTCTAGATTTACACTATGATGGAATAAAGGTGATTTATTGCCCAGCTACCCAACAGCCACCTGAACTTTTGGTGTGATGCTTCTGTTTTCAAAGCACAGAAGAAAAGGAGAGTTCAGACGGTTAAGAGAAATGACAAAATGCTGCAGACATACATTTTCTGAGGTTCTGAATTATCAAATCAGCAAAAATATTTTCTGTGTAAAACAGTCATTTTTAATTGGCAGGAAACGGGGTGATGACAGTTTTGTTCTCCCTCAGACAATAATGCAGATCACACTTTTTTCATGTTTCCATTCCTCACTCTCCTTTTCTTCAGGCTGATCATCAGTAAATTGATGCTTGTGTATCATATTAATTATGATATATTAATATAAAATCATGACATATTAATCTGTCCACAATCATTGTATCAGTGGTTTGATAAACAGGTCGCAAACGTAAATCAAAGCCGTTAATAAATTGACATTCAGTAAACATATTGGTTTAACAAGAAACAATTAGAAATTTTTTTTTCCCCTGATCTGTTCAACCCTGAAACTTTATGTACACAGCTCAGATATCAGTCACTATTTTTCCAAGCATTTCTATTGCTGTGCTTTATTTTGTACAAGAACTTTCTTTTCTACTTTGTAATTTTATTTACCATCAATGATTTGATAAGTATTGATAATGGATTCTGGAACTGTTGTAACTGTGCATGTCAACATATTTAAATGCTGTTATTAGTTGACATATAATCAGATTCAGTGACACACTCATATATGTATAATATACTCCAGAAGGATTGTGTTCATCAAATGTGCTACATTGATCATTGTATCTTCTGATAGGAAGTATGATCCTCAGATGTAATTATTAATGTGACTTTTGGAAGCTCATGTAGACGTACTGCAATGTTGTGTCGGTCACCTGAGGTCATGTTTGTGTATAATACTGCTTTTGACATCTGAAGCTTTCTTATTCCTGGAAAAAATGAAAAAAAAAAAAGTCATATGTGATGGGTAGACTCCAGGACAAAACCATGTTCTTTTATATGTTTGTTTATTTTTCAATAAATACTCATTAAAGTGCAAATGACAATAACATCATGCAGTGCTTAATAAGAGAAATCCAAACTTTGATCTGACACCTGAACGCACCATAACAGTCATAACAAGTGTTGGAACAGAACTTCACATTCACAAGTGTTTCTGCGCACACACACACACACACACACACACACACACACACACACACACACACACACACACACACACACACACACACACACACACACACACACACACACACACACACACACACACACACATACATACAAATAAATCATTCAAGCTCCAAACAGAGCAACCTAAAATGTGGTTTTCTGCAAAGTGCACATCCAGCTTCCTTGCTTGCAACAACTCAGATTTAAAACATGCACGATAATGGAGGCACGCCCCTTTTTTGAAGGTTACATTAATAAGATAAACATCTTTGCCATAAATATACTGACTTTGGTAGAACACAGACAGTCTGCCGCTTCCAGCTCTGAAGACCAAGGACACCTTACATCACGACATGCTGCTGATAAGCTGCATACAGCGGTAATGGTACAGCAGCACCATAACTGACAGTAAGTATCACAAGAGTCTGAAGACTGACCTGTGACTTTGACAAAACAGCACTGATCAGTCACTGACCAATATGTGACAGTCACAAACAACAGTGTCAGGAGGAAATGCATAATGGCCACAAACGATGGCGAGTTTACCCCAACAATACACACAGAACACGTAAAAACACACACACACACACACACACACACACACACACACACACACACACACACACACACACACACACACACACACACACACACACACACACACACACACACACACACACACACACACACACAGGACACATAAACTCAACACACAGGGAAAAAAAGGCTTTGGGCAGAGCTGTGAGGAATTTGGCTTCCTGCATTAACAAAAAAGCTGCACTCGAAAGGCCAAAACTATAAAAAAGGACTGTAAACTAAAAAAAAAAAAAAACAGATTACACATAACATGCTGACAGTATGTCACTTGTTGAAAGTGTGATATTCTACAGCATTGTCTGTGGAACTCCAGCACAGCCAGTATTAAATCAAACACAACACATTACTGTGAATGCAGAAATTAAACAAACCACTAATTTATAAATTCATGTTTATCATATTTTGACACTATTATTTTCAGTGCACCGATTTATATATTTTGCAATTTTAGCTTCAGAGTGGCATTTTTCAAAACTCAAGTTTACTTTTTTTTTAACAGCACACAGTATAAAAGAGGAAATGGGGAACAAGACGGACACGTAACTCACAGTGAGGGACTGGTTTGGCATTTTGTCGCTGCCATAACACCTCAGTTCCCAGGATGCTTTGTTTCTTTTCAAACCGATATTCGTCCAGTGACAATTTAAAAAAAAAATATTCAGGGCAGGTCAACTCATACCTCAACCAATCACACAGCCTAAATTCTTACATTTCAGATTGTATCTGTCCATTCCTCTGCAGCATCTGTTTGTTGTGTAACTGATTTAATATTTGGTCATTCTGGTGTTCCACACACCCATTTTAAATACAGTAACAGCAAATTTTATGATGGATTATTATTGGCTTCAGCTAATTTTCTGAGGCTGTGCTACTCCAGGTGTCCCAACGATCACAAACATCTTGTACTGTGTTTAAACACTGTTCCTACCAACAACAAGTAAAATAAAACAACAGTAGTTAAAAAAAAGAAGGCAGCGTTCTCTCACCATCTGAATGACATGACAGCAAAACTGACAGAACAAAATCATAAAACAGAGATGGTGAGTATTCTGAGGATCACCGGCTTTCATTTTACATTCAGTCAGGAAACATTTGGTGATGACACACGTCACCGCTATGGTACAAACTGACAGGAGGCAGAAGTCCTTTAGGAGTAATAATACGGCACCCTTCACCAAAACGTAGGGTCAAAAACAGCACACAGTGACAGGCTAATATACGACTCTCATTTGTGATCATTTCTTTTAGAATTGTTGTTGTGTGTAGAGAATGTGCAATGTGCTCGCTTCAACAAAGTACTCTGAAAGAAGAAACAGTGAGGTCACGCCACAAACACACCAAACCACTGCAGCGGGTTCTGCACGCTCTGCTGATCAGAGAGGATTTACTACAACAATCCTCCAAACAAACTCGAAGCCCAACATGATTACATGTTCCTGTGACTCGTGCACATGTTTTAGATGTGGACAGATTGAGTGTGCTGCATCTTTAAGGCAATTGGAGAAAGAAACAGGTAACCGCCATCTCACGTGTTTTCTCCTGTGTCGCTTCATTTCTGTTGTCACGTTGTGTACACATGGCTTGTTACTCACTCATTACTGCTCAAGTGATAGGTCTACTCCATAACATATATAATCTCTTCAAACCATGTTTACAAAACTAATTCACATTTTACTCATTTATGTTGGAAAAATAAATAACAGTGCGAAAGTGTAAAATTTGTTCAATCTTTTTGTATTGTGCAACCTAGGTAACTTCTGAAGGATATTTTCTAGTATTTTGATGTTTCACAGCCTTACTGACAGTTCAGCTAATGTACAAAACAACTTTCAAATAAAAGCAACAATAATTACTAACTGGAGCAATAAACTGCATATGTTGTCTGTGTGCACCTGTCTGGTTAATAGTGTGTATCTGTGAAGAGCACAGTAACAGTTGAGTAACCAACTGAACTGCAGTGTATTTTCTCTGTTGCATATATTTGTGACGGTTTTGTAGAATATAAATCTGTAAGTTATGCATGCATAGTATCTTATAAAGAAAACTGAACAGTCAAATAATGATTCTAATAAAGCATGTGTGTGTGTGTATGCAGATAGACAGACAGACAGATTAAGGATGTCAAAATAATGTCTGAATTAAGATTAATTATAGACCTATAACAAAAATAGTTAACTCTTGGTTAACCACACTTCCTGATGTCTTTTGACCAGGTTATTATTCTGTACTTGTACTTTTGTAAACATCGGGGTCAGGCCAGAATTTTGTTGTTGTTGTTGTTTGTAGTGACAACAAAAAAATAACACCAAATGTCATCAATTTGTTCATCAATAATCATTGCAGCACTTGGATCAGCTCTTTATGTTGCTCTAAGACAACATGCTCCACATGTAAGGCAAATGCCTACTAATTACTTTTCTTACAGAAAACTTGCTCTAATAACTGTCACAGAAATATCTAAAAAGTCTTTGTGTGTGCGTGTGTGTGTGTGTATAACAGATTTTTGGCGGACATTTGAGCTAAAATGCTTAAGAATAGAAGATAATTAATTACACACAGCCACGGATCTTTTAAATGTGCAAAAATATTTGATTCATGATGATTTTCATCCAGATTTGAACATTCACTTAGCAGATTTTTAAATGAAAATGTCTGACATTATTTATTTGCACATATGCTGATCACGTGCATCCAATGTACATATTTAAATCGTGTTTCCTTATAGGTTATAGCAGGGGTAGGCAACCTGTTCCAGAAAGAGCCATGAGGGTGCAGGTTTTCTTTGCAGCCGCTGACTCCACCAGGTGATTTTACTGATTAATATCACTTTGAGCAGATGGAATCAGTGAAATCACCTGGTGGAGTCAGTGGCTGCAAAGAAAACCTGCACCCTCATGGCTCTTTTTGGAACAGGTTGCCTACCCCTAGGTTATAGGTTTGGATGACAAAAAGAAGAAGACACAAAGGAAAAAAGAAGTCACGCTTCTTCTTTTCACTGTATGTCAAAAAGCAAAAATAAAGTGAAAAGAAAAAAAAAAAAATCAGCAAATCTTTACCATGCAGTTTTTGTTCTAATATTTTACTGTCTCTGTGAACTCATAAATCGACAATCAGAATCCACATAAAACTCTGAGTGTAGATACAATGCATAAACAATTCAACTGTCCATAAATTATCTCTCAAAATACATATGGCTCTGATATCTAAATAATAGTCTTTTCTGATGCATAAAGTTTATTTGGTATGACTCTGTCAACATTTTCAGCTACGTAATGTGACTATAATATAAATATAATATATATGGATAACAAAAGTTGTTTCTTTCTAAACTAGGAAATTATATTTTTACATGTGATAAAGTTTCCTCAAGCCAACATCTAAATATTCGTTTTGTGACAGCTGCTCTAATCACAACACAGGACAAGGAACTAACTGAACTTAGATCTGTGTCTGGGGTGAACTACTCTAAGTGTCCTGCCATAAACGGTTATAGGTTTGGATGACAGTAGCTCATAAGATATTGAAGGTATTTGAGGAAGGAGTGATGGAGAACTTGACCTTTCCCACCCACAACAGAACTGAACTTTGACCTCAAACTCTCACCTTACTGGACTCAGTCAGATTCTTCTTCCACCAACTGAGAAAAAAAAAGCATTAATCTGACAAAGCCATCTGCCTCGTTTTCCTTCATTTGAGGTAAACACTTGACCTGCACTTCTTTCCACAGTGATGTTTCCCATTCGATTCCACAACAGCTGGGTCATTTCTGAAGGTGAAACAGAAAGAGGAAGTCACTCCAAGCATCATCCAGGATTACAGCAGGGTGGAGAGCTGAAGACCTCAGCGAGCCAGTGTGGTGATCAGACTGGCACACATTTCAAAGAAGTCCATAGTGTGCGATCCCTGGCACAGATTGAACAGCGGGGAGCTACTGCTCAGGGATCCTGGAAGGGACGAGCTGAGCAGGGACAGATCCGGCACAGGGTTCGCTGAGTCTATGCTCAATCTGGGTCTGTGGAGACCAGCTGCAGAGCCTGATCTCTGAGGAGTGGATGAACCGGATTTGAAGCCCACTGCCTCCATGATGTCATCTGTGGGCCAGATGATCACAGGAAAGCAGCATTCAACAGAGGAAAGGAAGCAATAATTTCATCTTATGAACTTCATGTGCATTTGTGCAGTAGTAAACAAATGTACACTGTTTTTCTAAAACATTTAAATTCCTGTTGTTACTGTTAAAAATAAAAGGCAACAGAGAGCTGATGCAGGGCTATACGCTGTGCGTGCTACACACCGCAATATAATAATAATAAGAAGAAGTAAGTCCACTGGTGCCAGTGCTTAACTCTGGATTCTGTGGAGTCAAGCGGATGAGATCATATGACTCCCCCTGGATGGGACGCAGGGTACAGCTGAGGTCAGTACCCATTTACAGCTGGGTGGACTGAGACAATGTACTGTAGATTAAGGGTTCTACTACGTCCGCCAAGGACGTAATAACATCATCGGCGTTTATTTATTTGTCTCTGTCTGTCTGTTAGCAGGATTACGTCAAAACTACTGCATGGATTTTGACAGAATTTTAACCACAGATAGATATTAGGCCATGGAAGACTCCACTGAATTTCAGACGTGAGCCGGATCCGGATTCTGGCTCAGGATTTCACTTTATAGGTTTTTAACCAGATTTGCACCACAGACGCAAACTCATGGTTTGCCATTTTGTGAATCAAATATCAGATTGCAACATCTTGACCACTTGGATCATTCTGGATCAGTATGCAATTACTGCATTGTGTTGTGGAATCCGGATCCAAGTGAAGTCCGGGTCACGATGTGAATCACATATCTTTTATTTTGAGTCCTTGTCAAGCCTTGGCAAATGTCAGATATCTGGGATTGCTCTTGCTTTATTATTAATCTTATTTTATTATTATTATTTTCTGGGGTGTACCTTACTGGGTACAGGCAAATTTCTACAGCCTCTATTCACATAATAGAGGATAATACCAGCTAAACACTTTGTGTGCAAACATGACATCATATCAGCCATGAGTGGAGTTAGACATCCGCACTGAATGGCGCATGGCATTCGTGTGCAAATCAGCAGATTGTTGGATCTGCGAAGGCTGCGCTTGACATTCAAGAGAGTGCCGTATGGCATTCAAGTGGCACTCACGCGAGATGTATGCAGACATCTTCGCAACAAATCCATGCAATATTCGGCTGACATTCGGCCAACATTCTGGTGACGTGCTAATGTGTTGTTTGTACCAATTCAGTGAGATGCCAACTACAATTTTTCACTATGTCGCATCTCCAACAACGGCCCCACAGACGCAGCACAGTAAGACAGGACCCCACCTGTCTTATCCAAGGACACACACAGGTAGCATGAGCGCAATTTAACCCCAGGTCTACATCCACTTGGCAAACTCCTCGACTCACAACATTAATATACAATATACAGTGCATCTGGAAAGTATTCACAGCACTTAACTTCTTCCACATGTTTTTATGTTACAGCCTTATTCCAAAATGGATGAAATTGTTTTGTTTTTTTTCACCCTCAAAATTCTACACACTATACACCATAATGACAATGGGGAAAAAAATTTTTTTTTTTTTTGGGGGGGGGGGGGGGGGGGGATGAGGTGATGGTCTAATGGATAAGCATTGGGCTTGAGACCAGAGGATCCTCGGTTCGGATCCCAGCCTGACTAGAAAATCACTAAGTCTTTAATCCCCTATTTGCTCCCAGTGTGTAGTGAGCGCCTTGTATGGCAGCACCCTCACATCAGGGTGAATGTGAGGCAAATTCAAATTCAAATGCAATAATTTCTATAGCGCCAACTCACGATGAGATAGCATCAAGGCGCTTTACACAACACAATACCAAAAACCACCTGGGCTAAATTCAGTTGATTGCACATGATTTGGAAAGACGCATACCTGTCTACATATAAGGTCCCCCAGTTGACAGTGCATGTCA
The DNA here is from genome assembly GCF_902500255.1 of Thalassophryne amazonica. Taxonomy (NCBI): domain Eukaryota; kingdom Metazoa; phylum Chordata; class Actinopteri; order Batrachoidiformes; family Batrachoididae; genus Thalassophryne; species Thalassophryne amazonica. Next base: position 87,686,892 of record NC_047112.1, read on the forward strand.
GAGCACAAACCAAGCATGAAATCAAAGGAATTATCTGATCAAAAATCTGATTATCTGAACAATATAATATCGGTGACTAACCATCAATGCTCTTGAAATCCAGGAGGTAGGACCTGCTGTCAACCTGGTAGAGCTGGAGGCTCATTTTCACCAAGTTGCCTGTCACTGGATTTTTCCTTCGCACACGCAGATGGTACGGGTTCACTGCCTACAACACAAAATAATAGTTGTACATCTGTGCACTGGTTTATACATCTACATAAACTATATATTGATATAAGCAGCTGTTCAGGAAATAAATAACCACCTTCCAATCAAAGTTGAGTTGTTTCATAGCCCTGTACACTTCAGCCATGATATCATGGGGCCTGCTCTGGCTCCTAATACCCAGATGCCATTTTGCCTTCTTCACTGCCAGCGGTTTGGGCCGGGTGGTGTTGAGAGCATCCAGGGGACAGCGTGTCTTGGGGCTGTCAGCCAGGAGTGGAGGCATCCTCTCTGGATGGGGTTTGACACCAGGAGGTAGAGACATGCCCTCCTCTATAAAGGAGCCCTGAGGAGGACTTGAAGCCAAGTAGAACTCACTAGCCTGGGTCATGATACGTCGGTTGTCTATGATAAGGTGATAGGCAACTGCTAACTGGTCCTGTTATCAAACGGAGAAGATAAAAGATAATTCACTCGGAACACCACGCACTCTATGGATTATTTCCTGACTGACAACAGCAAGACTGCAACCAGCATCATCCAGCATGGTGTGATCAGACCAAATACCAAATATAAACAGCAAAAATATGTACACAATTTTATTATGGCAAGATGTGAAGTTACAAATACTGAATGTGCAGGAAAATCCACATTTCTACTGCCCACCTTCATGTCCACTACATTACACAAACAACACTGAAAATATAGTGAAATAAATCTAGCCACGTCTCCCATTTTTAATTAGAAAGTCATGAGCTCAATGGCAATTTTAACCTACTGTATAAGTCGCATAAGAGTATAAGTCTAAGTCCAAAAATGCCTCTTTAAGAGAAAAAAGTATATAAGTCGCACCAGAGTATAAGTTGCATTTATCACTTCATACAAGAAGCAAACTGGATTAAAAAGGGACATCTTGTAAAAAAAAAATCTGTACAATAGCGTCTTTCTAAGTGTTAAATAAAACAAATTTTTACAGTTATTTTCAAAATTTGCATTTTCTATTAATAATTATGGCCGACAAGGAACCGTTTTCAGACGTTGTTCAAAATCAGGACGGATACGTTTTTTTCAGGCTGCGATGATGGATTTGACTGAAACGAACAGGTAAGATAAGACGTTATATTTGATTTTATATATATATATATATATCTATATATATATACATATATATATATATATATATATATATATATCTATATCTATATATATATATATTAGGGGTTGGCAAACAAAAAATCGCATTAACTCAATGACTTTATGTGATATCATGATTAATCGCATGGTATATGTGAAGCGCAAAAATTAATTCAAAAGCCGCTTAAAAGCACAGTTTTATTTGAAAATGTAAATGAATGTTGCATTTGAAAATGTAAATTTCAACTGAAACACTCAAATGAAATCAAATATAAAACCACTGGCAGGTCATTTGTTATCCTGTTTCATATCAAAATGAGAATCTGTAAAAATAAATAAATAAATAAAACAGTAACCATTGAGGTGGTACCTGAGACTTGTATAGCTTTGGTGAAACGCAAATTCTGCGTTGCAATGATTACAGATAACTTTGCTTTTCTCCAATGTGCCATCCTGCAGGGATGGATCCAGAGTGAAAATCTGACAGATGCATTTTTGCCCAATGATAAAATAAAAATCATACGCGTCTTGTTATTCAATCTTCATTCTTTTATTCGTGTGCAACATACACTGTCACACTTTTTTTATGTATTTATTATACTTCATGGACCATAGTGAACACTTCTTACTTGTATAAATATGATGTCCTAAAAAAAAACACTATAACAAAAAGTGACTGTAAACAGGATCAAATTTATTGCCCAAATCTTTCAATTATACCTGAATCTATATATGATTTTTTTTTTCAATTGATAAAATCAATAAAAATTTGACTGCATATATTCTTAATAATATATTGAGATACAGACAGTTCACAGAAGACATTTTCCATTGATACCAATCAAAATTAGAAACAGTCCAGCAGGTAACAATATTCATGTCCATGTTTAAATATACTAAAACAAATACATCACAACTGTACACATACCACAATTTGATATGTGTACAATTGTGATGTATTTGTTTTAGTATATTTAGATTTTGTTGTGATTTGGCACTTTATAAGCTGATTCAATTGAACTGAAATTGAACATTAAGTCTTAAAGTAAATAAATATGAAATTGGTCACTGGATCCTTAAACTTTGGACATAATAAACTCTACATGGTGAATCCTTGATCTCTGGACATAAATAGGAATAAACAAAATCTGTAGTTTTTGTCAAAAGCATTTCCTTTCAGACATTATTGGCATAAATGTCTTTCCATATATCTGAGCTGAGCTCTTACAGCTGCTGTACTTCACTTCAGGATGTAATTTGAAAAGAAAATACAGCACGTTTCATTTTGGAAGGAAAAAAATGTTTTAGTCGATTGTAGTTTCTTGTCTGTATTACAACGTTTGGAAAGAGGTGTCATTTTATTTAAAGCGGCGATTCATTTTGAAGTTATTAATTCCGACCGGACTCTGTCCCGGCAGAGAGCCGCGCAGCGTTTCGAGCTGTGTGAACGGAAAGGAGGACGATTCTCTTTTCTTGACAGCAACAAGACAAGAGTCCCAGTTAGTGACTTTAATCCACACAAAAGTGACTGTCGATATTTTAATGTCTTTGAGAGGGGTTAAGAAGCAGACCTGCCGAAGAGCAGTGAATCAAAGAACCAAAGAGCTACTGGATCGAAGCATTGCTTCAATGGTTCATGGTTTCAAAGTGGAGCCGCGCTGCAGAAACGGTTGATTACTGACCCGCTGCAGACCAAACCTTGAATATCTGACTTTATTTGTACGTCGTATGACTCGGAAAAAAATCCATATAATTTATGGACTACAGGTTGACATGAAAACCACCGAAAAGCTGTGTTCACCGCGGGGACACGTTTGGCACTATTCAGCGTTATTCATGATTTTTTTTTACCGATGACGAACGATGCGTAAAAAAAATTGCAGCTGCATCGGTCCAAACCGGTCTGGATCCGGGCCTGATCCTGTAGAACTTTGTACCGAAAATGTCCATTCAAAAGTTTGGCGTCTTTCTGCATTTTGTTTCGTTGTGCATTGCATAGCCTGTACTTTTCTCGATCCTCGTGTCGTTTTCTGTGTGAACTCAGCTGTCAGCAGGAAGCAGCAGCATAAACTCGCTCCCGACTGACAAACAGTCATAAAAGGCTAAAAAAAAAAAAAAAAAACAAAAAAAAAAAAACCCGCAGCGTTAAGGGGAGGAACAAAATTGTCGGCGATAATGACCTCAATAATTAACGCGCAACGTTAGCGCGTTAACGTTGCCCAGCCCTAATATATATATATATATATATATATATATATATATATATATATATATATATATATATATATATATATATGTACACACACACACACACAATGGTGGGCACAGCTAAGCAAAAAGTTAGCTTCGATAATAGATAATCAGCTAACTGAAAAGTTATCTTTTATGAAGCTAAGCCGATAAAGCACCCAAAAAATTATCGGAAGCTACACCTAACTGATAACTTTCAGTATTGTCTCCAGTGCACTTGCAACTAATAACAAGCTGACTTTGAGTTTTAACACCACAATCACTTCTGGTAGCTTCAAAAGTGATCACAGACCCAAACAATGAGTCAGCACTTCTGTCTTTGAACACCCTGCCCACTGCTGGAAGCTCCTGTTTACTACATAGCTTCCAGCAGTGAAGCAGTTGAGAGGAGCAGCAAAGCTCAACTCTCTACTCAACAGCAGCGTCGCCGTGAGGCAGAGGTCTTGGAAAATAAAGTAGTGCTGACTTATGGTTTTGAGTTATAAATAAAATTAATACAGATAGAATAACTCCATTAATGTCAATTCTGTCATTTGTACAAAGTTAAAATATAACATATAACTTTTAATGATAAATAATGCACTAATTCTGAAGTTTTGTAACAAACACAGACAGGTGCCAAAGGGATTATGGGTAAAATGTGCCTCCGCTAACATTGATTGGTTGACTCATTTATTCTATGTAAAAACCAACACGTTAATGTGGGATGTGTGTTGGTGTTTACATATAAATGTGGTTTTGTAAAATATGCCATTTTTTATTTGTTTAAAAAACCAAGGCATTTGCAAAAAAAAAGTCAAGTTGTAATTAGCTAACGGTCTGATGTAACCGGTGTCAAAATAAACAGAACACTGCCATCTACTGGTGCCCAGACGCTCAGTACTTAGGGCGAATACTACCATGAACACTACTGGCCAGTAGATGGCAGTAGAGACCATGAAAATTGCCAAAACAAAATTCCAGATAATCCGTGTCTGCTACGTTTAAGATGTGTGGAATTTAATAAACACAAACTGAATTTCAGACATCTTATATATATTACTCTGGAACAAAGACAACAGACAGTGTTTGACATAAAAAGGACTCTAAAGCGTAAACAGGAATCGATTGCAATGATTCCAATTGAAAATAATGAAGAAGCAACCTGGGCTTCTGCTGGCATTTTTACATAAAACAAACACAATAACAACATCTATAAACCCAGAGAATATATTCACAAGACTTTTAGGCACAATATACAAATTGCTGTTGTCCGTGTGGAGCCTGATCAGAGTCTCAAATTCATTTCTTCTGTAGTGAATGTATTGAGTTTAGCCATAATGCACTGGGCACACCATGTCCACACAAAAACCTTCACAATTAGTGCATTACTTTAAAACTAAAACATATATCTGATATTTTCACTTTATAAAACTTCAGATGTGGCATTAATTTAAATAACTTGTCTGAAATTAGTTTGGTTAAAATTTCAACCATAAGTTAAAATTGTATGCCTGGATGACTTGGGTGATATTACCAGCATATCAGTATGGGCTCAAAATAAATGAGCTTTTTTCTTTTCTGTGACCAGCTCTCCTTTGCTTGCAGAGGATAGAGCACTTCCTTCGGGAACCAGCTCTTCTCTGTTTGCAGAGGATAAAACTGTGCATCTATGGTCTAAAAATTATCGAACCAAAACTTCTCAGAAGATAATTGGTCTGATGATGGTTTTCAAAGTTATCTGAAAAGCTAATCCGATAATGAAAACAGCCAAGTGGTTAAAGTGCTTGGTTTCAGTTCAGAAGGTTCCGGGTTCAAATCCCACCCCTGCCACATTTCTCCATGTAATGTGGAGTTGTGTCAGGAAGGGCATCCGGCATAAAACTTGTGCCAATTCAACATGCAGATCCACCTTGGATTTGCTGTGGTGACCCCAAGTGCAAACAAGGGAGCAGTGAAGGGACTTACTTTACTATCTTCGATAATTAGCGGTTAGCGGAACTGTGCCCGCCACTGTATGTGTGTGTGTGTGTGTGTGTGTATATATATATATATATACGAGGTCTATTAGAAAAGTATCCGACCTTATTATTTTTTTCAAAAACCATATGGATTTGAATCACGTGTGATTACATCAGACATGCTTGAACCCTCGTGGGCATGCGAGAGTTTTTTCACGCCTGTCGGTTACGTCATTCGCCTGTGGGCAGTCTTTGAGTGAGGAGTCGCCCACCCTCTCGTCGTTTTTTTCATTGTTTAGGAATGGCTCAGAGACTGCTGCTTTGTTTGATCAAAATTTCCTCAAAACTGTAAGGCACAACTGAGTGGACACCATTCGATAAATTCAGCTGGTTTTCGGTAAAAATTTTAATGGCTGATGAGAGATTTTGGTCTGGTAGTGTTGCTGTAAAGACGGCCCACGGCGCCTGTCGGCGATCTGCGCTTCGAGGCGGAAGCGTCTCACCGTTTCAAGTTGAAAACTTCCACATTTCAGGCTCTGTTGATCCAGGAAGTCGTCAGAGAACAGAGAACTTTCAGAAGAAGTCGGCATGAGGAGTTTATTCGTACATTCCATTGTTAACGGACATTTTGTAATGAAAGAACGTGCGGGCAGAGTCGCATGTCGGGCCGGACCCGACCGCGGGGGGTCGCGATAGGAAAAACACCTCCGTTGGAAACCTTAACGGGCAAGTTGGAACATGCCCAAGCTGTTAAACAATTTCTCAGTTACTCACTTGTTGAAAGCCATCAAAAGCCGCCTGAATTTTACAAATGGTTTTCAACACGGAGGTGTTTTTCCTGTCGCGGCGCACACAGATTTGCCGAGTCGTCACGGAAACGGACCACATCTCACTCAAGGCCTGCCCACAGGGAAATGACGTCACCGACACGTGTGAAAAAACTCACGCATGCGCACAAGGGTTCAAGCATGCCTATCTCGGCTTTCAATGCTTACCAGTCCAGTAAGTATCAGAGAAATTATGGAGATGTCCCAACTTGTCCCCTGGCACTCTGAAACGGAGGTGTTCCTTTGTCTCGCTCGATCAGCGAATCGGTCCTGACGCACGAAGCCTCCGTGCGGCTTTCCATCACAAAATCTCTTGTTAAACGTGAAATCTGCTGGAAAATGGCTGATGTCCAGCTCTTGTGATAACCAGAGAAAGTGCACACGACGGTCTTGTATCCACAGAGCCATCAGCTTAGAAATGAGCTGGCGTTTTCTGCCTCGTCGTTGCAGCTGAGCGGCGCGCTGAGCGTCCTAAAAGCCGTCCTTAAAGCTGTAGTAACAGTCCTTATTCTCTGTGAATCCCGTAAAATTTTCACCGAAAGCCAGATAAATTTTTCAAATGGTTTCCAGGTGCCAGTCTCTAACAGCTTCTGAAAAAATTCTGATGGAAAAAAAGTCCAAATAATTCCGCCATTTCCAGACAATGAAAATCCGACGAGGGGGCGGGACCACTCCTTCCACAAGGCGTGCTCACAGGCGAGTGACGTCACCGACAGGCGTGGAAAAACTCACGCATGCGCACGAGGGTTCAAGCTTGTCTGATGTAAAAACATATGAATCAAATCCATATAGTTTAAAAAAAAATAAAAAGGACCGTTACTTTATTGCCAGACCTCGTATCTCGCAGGTGGAAGAAAGCAGTCCTCGTAATATTTCTAATGTGGAGGTCAAAGGACAATGTAGGATCAAAAATTACCCCAAGGTTAAAAACATTAACAATGTGGCATTCTGAGTGTACCTGTGGATCTCCGCTGTAAAGGCTGGACATAACCTCAGACTCTGTGCATTCAAACTTCTCACAGACTTCCCTGACAGCCTCTTCATCCAACACTGACGCGTCATAAGATGGATCTTCAGGAAACAGGTAGCCTGGCAGGTCCTGCTTAAACCACTCGTGTTCCCTGACAAAGAACAGCATAAACAGTCCACTGAATATCAACAGTTATCACAATGTGAAATCAAACATCATTCTTGAAATCTTGCATGTTGCTTCTTCCTGTTGAGGACTTGCATGTTTTACTTTTTCATTGTATATGAGGATCATTCATTTACCACATAATTTCATGATTTACAAGGTAATCCTGATTTTTGTAGTGTCAATGCCAAAGCAGGGTGAGATTCATTCATTCATTCATTTACTTTCTACACCAGTTAAGGGCCACAGGGGAGCTGAAACCCATCCCAGTGGTCACTGGGCGAGAGGCAGGGCACACTCTGGGAGGGCGTCAGTCCATCGCAGGGCCATGGCAAGATTCCAAATTGCTGTCAAACACAGCAGTCTGTTTGTGTAGTGGCATTTCAGAGGTGGGAGCTTTGATGCCACTACATCTACATAAGGCACTCTTGAATTTGCAATGGAAAAAAGACCACAAACTTTTCTCAAACCAACTTAAATTTTTAAAGTTGAAGCCAGCAAGGCCTCTCTCACTTATTTCATTTGGAATTTCTGCCTGTTACTTTTCCAAATTTTGTGTGTACACCACACATAACTAATAAAGTAAATGGTAAATGGACTGCATTTATATAGCGCTTTTCCATCTGCATCAGATGCTCAAAGCGCTTTACAATCATGCCTCACATTCACCCCGATGTCAGGGTGCTGCTATACAAGGCGCTCACTATAGACCGGAGCAACCGGGATTAAAGGCCTTGCCCAAGGGCCCTTAGTGATTTTCCAGTCAGGTGGGGATTTGAACCCATGATCTTCTGGACTCAAGCCCAACACCTTAACCACTAGACCATCACCTCCCCTAAATTCACACCCTGTACCATAATGTAGATCTAGATTTGCATGTTTCCAATTGGTGGCCGTGCATCTTAAAAGATGACACTTGATTCTTAGGCCCAAGTGACCCATTAGTCAGTACCTGATGTCTTTGATGGTGGCTCTCTTCAGAGGGTCCACCTGCAGCATGAGCATCAGCAGTGAGGACACAGAGCGGGTGAGGTACTCTGGGATGTAGAATATACCTCCTCTGATTTTCTTAAACAGTGTGGGTACGTGTTCATCATCAAAGGGCAGAGTACCACACAGCAAGGCATACAGGATCACACCACAGCTCCAGATGTCTACTTCTGGACCTGCATAAAGCCTGTTACAGTGATGAGAGGATGGGAAAAAGAAACACATAAAACAGCAAATTTAAAGTAACTGACTCTTCAGTGTGGGGATAGTCTGTATTTTTTCCATCTTGGAGTGGTTCTTTAGATCAAATGAGCACTAATTTTTACACTGCACTGTGGTGAAACAGCCACTGCAGGGTATCGTTGAATGTGTGTGTTGATGGACAAGGCTAGATGGATTTCCTTCAAAATTGGTGGTAATATTACTTTGACAGACATTGAGAGGTGATCAGATTTTGGAATAGTTTGGACAAAGGTCAAAATCAAGGAAAACATGGTCCAAAAAAAAAAAAAAAAAAAAACTTTTTGTGAACATCTCAACAAGCAAGATGCCTAGATAGCTATGAGCTAAAGCACATATTGATCAACAAATTATGTGATTGATTAGTATGAATTACTTCATAATGAAGTTGCACAGAAGTCACATAATGAGGTTATACATAATTGAAAAATGTCATATTTATTTGTACTTATATGTATCGGTGTGTGGAGTGTGCAGAATATCCATCACCCCCTAATGCGTTTGACTGACATAGCAATTCATATATTTACAGTCATGTTTATTTATGGCTTTAACAGAAAAATATGTATGTGGTGATTTTCGGATAACATGGCTTTCATTGACTGCAAAAGCCCAAAACTGCATGGAAACTTGAACAAAACTATTGCCATATTATTGCAGCTTTAATCATGAGGCACTGCTGTATTCACACACAGACCGTCCTGAGATGACCTCTGGAGCAGCATAGTTGGGTGAGCCACAGCTCGTCCTTAGGAACTCTCCATCTGACATCATGTTTGACAGACCTGTTGGCCAAATACAGAGCAAACACATATCAACAATACACACTTCTGTTGCACTGACAACACTTTAAAAGACACTGAGCTGGTCTTGCTCCCGGTGCAAAGTGGTACACGGTGCAGTGCAAATGTCAGTGCTAGTTTTTAGTTGAACAGCTGTCCTTTTCACACCCAGTACACAGGTTGCGTAAGCAGCTATAGTACTTGCACTCATCTTTATTCCCAAGGGCCTGATGGTCTTAAAACAAGGTGTGATCAGGCGTAGTGTTGGTGCAACACTATCATGAGTTAGCAGAAAGAGACTGCACTACAGATAACTAAAACCCTTGTCTAAAGTGAAGTGCACAGTTATTTCATGATCCAATATTTAGAAACACCTTGCATATAAGGGTTAGTGTTTTGCTTGCACTGTGGTTGTACACACAGGGATGTGCATTAGTGCATCAAACTACAACTAAACTGAATTAAACAAAAGAAAATAGAAGTAAACACTAATGGAAAAATAAAAGACCACCTCAATGCTTCACCTCAGGGAACTTTAGTGGTCCTTTAAATGATCCACTTGATGTTTATCTAATGACTCTGATCAGAGACCCCTATGCAGAAATCACAGATTGGTAAGTGTAAAGTTCTTTGGCTAAAAATCCAGGCACTCCATATACCAGTATTGACCTAAATAAGGAATTTCAGCAGAAAAGTACTGCCTCTGGTGCAATTATTTGAATAACAAGCAAGATACTGAAATTGGTTTGAGAATAATCCTTTTGACTATAGCAACACCAAATGGTTTTCACCATTTGCATACGCATAATCACTGTAACACATGCATAAGGTAATCAGTAAAAAATAGTGATGTACATGCATATGCTTTTGAAATAATGTGCTGTTACTGAATTCCTCACAACGCAGAGTTGTGCACCCATAAACTTTCATCAATGAATGAGTTATCTATGTTGACACTTGTGTGGAGTACAGTCAGGAGGTGGGCAAGGGGTTTGAAGGGAAAAAATCCAGCCAAGATGAATCTGCATGCCTAAGCTCATAGCAGATGCGCAATAACAGCCACAGATAAACAGCATCAAGTGCAATTGAAGGAGTGGCTTTGTGCCCATCTCTCTGTCAAGCAGAAAAGCATAGCGGTTGGTATTTCAAAAAAGCAGGTCCATCACATTGTGTTGTGAGCACACAATGGGTCCCACAGATGCTGATTCTGAACATGAAACTGAATGAAATGTGGATTTATCAGGAACTTCTGACTCCACGTGCACAGGAAGGTGACACATTCCTCCGCTGGACTGTCACACACTCTGACTTTTTCGTTTTACTGAAGCTGACAAAACACTTGACGGGACACCGTTATGCTAATGATGCAGAGGTGCAAGCAGCTGTGCGTCGCTGGCGCCAAGAGAAGACACAACTGCTTCGCCAATGGAATGTAAAACTTCTCTGGCATTGCCGTAATTGTGTGGAAAGGGAATGTAACTACACGGAAAAGTATTGTCACTATCTGACAGAGAACATTCCAAGCTTTTAGCAGATATGCGATTCACGTGAGTAGGTTGCTGGTTCTTGAAATAACTGCATAGCAGGCAGAACTTTTCAGCTAACCCTCGTATCAGAAGTGTTGGGGGGATCAGGCAGAGACAGTTCCAATAAGCAGACCAGGGGTCAGAGGTAAGGAGACTAATCAGTGTGGTGCATGTAATGTTGGGAGCAGGCAGAGGCTGTATCCAAAGCCAAGCACAAGTGGTCGCTCATGGTTAGATGTTCATAACAGGCAAACACCATCCAAAAAACAGCAGACACAAGGAAGAAATCAATGACTGGAAAATACAACAAGGGATCACAAGAACAGTATCCAACAAACGTGAGAAAAGAAAGGACGTACTGGCAGTGGGGAATCTAAGAGAGGGGTTTAAAAGAACTAGGAACTAGGCCTAATTAAAAATAATAACCAACCAGTGTGTGAAAAAAAACCTCAAAGCAAGTTAGAGAAACAGACATGGAAAAAGACTATCAAAATAAAACAGGGAGACAGTTTTGTTGCACAGATTCATTTTGCCACCAGAAACCCTTTCAAGAGATGACCATCTATGCAGCCATGTCACAGATGCCAGTACAACTGGTTATTAAATACAAGGACAGATGACAATCTGATTGGTGTTATTCATGTTATGCCTAAAACATAGTCATGATTAATGAAGATACTCAAAACTTCCATGCGCCACATTTTGGTGTTTGGGTAAATTCTCCACATTATCCCCTTTGCAGAGTCATTCTCCATGTGTTATTTGTTTTCCTTGTTATTGTGTTAATTCTACCTCATGGTTAATAGTCTGTCTTCTTATCCCTGTGTTTATTAAGCCTCGTTTCCATCGAGTGGTCAGGGTCGATATGGCATGGGTCAGAACGGTTAAATCTGGCTTGGCTTTTGTTTCCACCACCAGCAGTACCTTTTACTTGGTAGGCGGAGCATGTAGATGTAGACATGCACGTCATCGAGAATGCGTACGCTGTCAAGCTGTCACCTCTCTCCCTCCACACGGACTCTACACAGTGGAATTTTATGTTATTTTAAATTTATTTTTGTCTTGGTGGATCGTAGGACTTATTTTCAGCATGTGCAGAATACTGAGGCGTCTACATATGGCTGTAGTAAATACTGGCGTGAATGAATGAGGCGCTGTGATGCTTTCAATTTTTAAAATAAGGCAATTCTCTTGTTGTGGGACAAAGCGTCGGCATCCTTTGGTTCAGGCTGAGAAACGCACCTGGAGCAGACAAACACAAAGGGACGTCTTTAAAAACGCTACGCTTCTTCTGCCACAACAAGGAATTAAATTATTTCCAGACATTGTTTTTTTTTTTTCCAAAATAACGACACTTTATATGGATAAGTTTTCATCCAGCTGTGATGATGAATCTGACTAAAATGACGTAACAGGTAAGATTAAGACTTTATAATTACTCAGTGTGTGAATGTTTTTTTTTTATTGAACTTATTTATTTGGCACACAACTCGTCAATAACAAAAACTGATATACAAGACAATTCCACAGTGACATGTGTGACCAAAAAGGGGGTGAGCAGAAGCAAAGCTTATAAACGCCCACCCCATATATACATACATACATATATACACATTACCTACCTTTTAATATTTGAAACAGTCTGAACTGTTAGCATGAGGTCTGCAGGTTTCCCTTTAGCTACTGAGCCAATCAATGGAGAGCAGCTGGCTGGCGCTTCCTTTTTGTAACTGATCCAAAATTTTGGGACCCCAGCTAAAGGGTGCCGAAAATGTGGTGCGGTATGGGTCTGTTATTGTGGTACCCCTTCCTAAATCCAGATGTGGAAACACACAAAATAGTGTGCCGTACAATCCCGGAACGCTCGGTGGAAACATGGCTTTAGTCTCCGTCTTGGTCACTGTCCCATCTCTTCTCTCTGGTCTCTGGCTTCATCTTGAGATGAGATATACTTTATTGATCTCACAGTGGAGAAATTATGTTTATACTCCAGTTACCTCAGACAGCAATTAGTCCACAATTATTACTTGTTTACCATAATAATGGCACACATCCGAATTAAAGACAGCACATACACATTTGACATTGTTTATGTGCACTAAGTTTGAAGAAGTCCATTATCCGAATTGAGGCAAGTGGGTGAAGGCCACGCAACAACCCTGAGATGTGCCGCCATCAGCTTGGGGGGAGGAACAGAGGCCAGCTGCAGCTAAAACTGCACCGCCCCCGCAGAAGGGGAAAGGAATGACATGAGCAGGCGCCAGAGTGGGGGATGTTTGATGGGGGATAGGACGGGGTGGGGGGAGGGAATGAAGCATGCTTCAGTCCTGTGAAAACAGTTTATTGTCTTTGTGAGTTGAGATAAGAAACAGCCAAATGTTCCCCAGGCCGAAGAAATTCCTCTGGAGGGAAAACAGTGGGCAATTTGACCTTCAGTCTTGATAAGCCTGTAATGTTGTGGTTTGAGCAGTGAAAAACACTTTTAACAGTTCCACTTGCGCAACCAAATCCCAATTATGAATTAAGAATTTCCCAATTATGAATTAAGAAAATTCACTGGCCTCTGAAATCTTCACTTCAACTGCAAGGCATGCATCTGCTCCAAGATGTCATCCAATTTGCGACTGAGTTCAAGAGTCATCGCAGTCTGAGAATGCACTGCCATGCCAACCTCATTAATCATGACAGACAAGCGAGGGGCCATGGTTCTTGATGCTGCCATCTTGCCAATTTTCCTGTAGATCAGGGCAGCACATAAGCCAAAAAGTACCAGCCTTGCTACCATAAGACAAAAAATGAATAAATCCTCAACGTCCTCAATGGAGAAAGGCGCCAAGCATGCAACACGCCAAGAGCTCCAGGAGTTGAGAACATAGCCCACAGGATGTGTTCCATCTGGGCAGGTAGGATCACCCGGTCCTGACCTTCTTGTAGAAAAAATGGTGCCAACAGCGTTCAGAGACCAGCTGATCAATTCCATGGTTAATCCAATAGTAGTCCAATAGATCCAGTATCCAATATAATTTGAGGACTTCACAGTCTGGTGAAGTAGGGACTTGAAGGTTAAAGCAGAGAACAAAGATAAGGGAGAGTGGAGGAGATGCGACTGCCCTCGTCAGAGTCCCAAGCTGAATCTTGTGTCCTCTTTCAGCAAAATCGCTTTTTTGTCCTGAGCTGTCATCTTATCATGTGTGTCCAATAATTAATTCCACAGCTGATCTCCATTATCAATGTTGTGTCACAGTGATTGACTCCCTAAAATGCTTTTCTGGATCATTAAGTGTTTTCAAAGTGTTTCCAGAAGTCTTCTGTATTCCTAGTTCCCACTTTCAGATTATTGACCTTTGCTGACATGCTGAGATCTTTGAGATTTTGCCTGCTGTTCTGGACTGACCTTTTGGTATGAAACTGTTGTTTCCGAATGCAGCCTGGTTTTTGGAAACCCTCTGTGGCCTGTGTAACTGGACCCTATAAATATTCTGAGTTGCCGTACTATTCAACATGCCACATCACAGGCAGTTGTCTTTTTCTTCCTGGTCCCCTGTTTTATTGAAATAAATAGACGTATACATCTGGTTCATTCTCTGCTTTGGGGTCATACCCAAGTACCCATTGTTACGAATACAACTCCTCTTCACGCCACGCTGTACTCAGATTACATGCAGTGTAAACTGTTAAATTCAACTGGATGTACCCCAAATGTACTTGCGCTATGTACTTTAGACCATGATCGCTAAATCATCTTGATAGGGCCATGGACTTTATCTCAGTATTTTGACTGCCATTTGGCATCATAGGAGGAAAAAAAAAGTTGCAACTTTTCAAGTCACACCTTCACAACATGTTTCCAACAACCTTCCTTTTCCAGGTCTGCATTTTACATTACATAAGCCATTTTGTAAATATGTTCCACCTAATCATAAAAGACCAGGAAGTTCCTGATTTAAGCCTTCGCCTCGATTGAAGAGACCTATGAGAACACATCAAATAGGAGTCTGAAAACAATAAAAATCAGTACATGAATTGTCACAGCTAGAGAAGGTGACTATAGTGACATCTTAATTCTACTTCACCTGCTTAGACTTGAAGCCCTAAAAACAGATCTAATCTCACTGAATGAGCTGTATGCTAAAACCCAGACATTGTCCAACAGGCTGACTGTGCAACTCTCTTTATCTTTATCCCTGTTCCCTCACTCTCACTTGTTTGGCCAGTGTTTGTTGCTCTCAGCCAAAACACTTCTGCTGCAACCACCCTCTGATTCCTTCCCTATCAGATGACAGTGGGCCTCTAGGTTTCCTGCTAGAGTTGATATGAGACCTGCCTGTTGCTCGAAGAACTCTCTAAACCACGCTCACCATGCTGTGCACAAGCACCTGTGTGTATTAAAAACACCTTAATTTTTCAATGCTTATTTCACATATTCCTTCAGCAGTCACCTTGAATGATGTTCCAACTGATTAGAAAACTCTCAATTATACATATTCTCGGTCAATAATCAGGTTTAGAAGCACATTGCAAGAGTTTTCCTGCTTTCCTAGTCTATTGAGAAAGCGACGTTCTGCCCTGTAAGGGGCAGAATTTTGACAGGCAAATTCACACAGAGGTCCAGTTACAAGCTACAAAATGTGGGCAGCTACGTTTGAGCCATACAATCAGATTTAATCAAATCCAGAAGGTACAATGCATTACGTGTTCCAAAACTAGATCCATATAGTTTGCAGTGACACAAGACTTGATAAAATGAATTAATTTTCAACAGTAAGTACAGGTGCACCTTAAAAAGAAGAATATTGTTAAATTGTTCAATGTTTTTTGTCAGACAATTCAGAAAGTGAAAATTACACACACACACACACACACACACACACAAATCTATATATTAATAGCCAAGTGGCCTGTGTGCATGTGTCTGGCTTCAATCCCGGAGTGTGCTTTATTTTATTTTAAATTCTCCCTTCTTCAACTTCACCTGCACAGTCCTCATGTTCACTTTCCAATCATGCGGGTGTCTTTGGCAAGCATGTGCTAGTTATTCAACCAATGGTGTTTTAGAAAACATTTATTTCTTAAACACTTACATTAGCCTTTAGGTATTTGAATGGCATGCTCAAAATTTATTTTCACTGACCCATCCGCAAATGAAACTTCTATCATTAAAAATATTTTTGTTTGACTCATAACCACAGATGCCCCTTATTGTAAGATCAGATATGAAAAACTTTACTGATCCCACAGCAGGGAAAATCACTTGCTGCAGCAGCAAGTCGTACAGTAGAAAAGACAATAAAAAATATTTACATTAAAGAAAGGCAATTAAAGTATATTGCAATGTTTGCTGGTGGGTGCTAAATACTAATGTGAACAGATTATGTGAAAAATAGAATATAAGTGAGGACATATATATATATATATATATATATGTATGTGTGTGTGTGTGTGTGTGTGTGTGTGTGTGGTAAAAACTTGGATATATATCCTGTTATTATCCATATAAATCTCAGACAAGTGCTTTTATTCCTCTCGGCATTTGAGGATCCTACCAAAGTCAGCTATCTTGGCATTCCTGCTGGCATCTAGCAGAACATTCTCAGGTTTTAGGTCTCTGTGGACAACCATGTGTCTGTGGCAGTAGTCAACAGCTGAGATAATCTGCTGGAAAAGACGACGGGCCTCTGTGTCCCCCACCTGAAAAACAAAATAGGAATAGGTATGAATAAGCTGACATTCTGGGAAGAGGCAGCACAGTGGTTGTTTACTCACCTCCTAAACAGTAAGACCTTGGTTCAAGGCAACCTCTGCCTCATTCTCCATGTACATCTGGAGTTGTGTTAGGAAGAGCATCCGGTGTAAATCTTGTGGTAAATCAAGATGCAGATCCATACTGGATCTGCTGTGGCGACGACAAGCAAAGCAGCAGGAACCAAAAAACTGAAATTCCACTGGGAATTTCTCTGATACAAGTGTAGAGAAAGCATTTTCAGGGATGTTTCTGGGTAAAAATACCAATAGGCAAAAGGCCATCTCTGTTATGTGGGCCGCTGAAGAGGAGGTACTGCTGGCCCACCACCACCAGAGGGCGCCCTGCTTGGAGTGCGGGCTCCAAGCACGAGAGGGCGCCGGACCCTGAAGAAGTGACAGCTGTCATTCATCCCCTGCACCAGCTGTCACTCGTTCATCATCAGCATCACCATCTTAAAAGCCGGATCGGAACTCCACCTCCTCGCCGAGAAATCGACTACCGTAAGGTAATTTCTCTGCTGACTCATACGTTGAGTAATAACCTGAACTTTTGTTGCAGCCGGTATCCTGTGGTGTTCGCCCTTATCTGGGAAGTGGCGTGGAGCGTGACGACGACAACCGCGCTACAGATAAGTGGTCACACCAGGAGCTGCACGAGTGTGTGATTCGGAGGTGGAGGTTCTCCTCCTAACTGTGTACAGACTATAGACCACTGAGTGTAAGGAGTTACACTCATTCATCTTTTCTCTGCTTTCTGCCAGCAGTACCAGGGTCGACAGCCGAAGACAGAGGTCACCTGGGGATTCGGGACTTGGCGGCTCCGGTGTTCTTCAGACCGTTGGTGGTGGAGGCCGTGTGGGACGCGGTCTCTCTCTCGTCGGGGTCTTCTATCTTCGAGCCTGCCCACACGTCACCTGGTGTTAATTGACTTTGCAATTTCTGTACATTTCGTTGTGTATTGTCACAACAGTAAATTGCTACCTTTTGGCTTACTCATTGTCCGTTCATTTTGCGCCCCCTGTTGTGGGTCCGTGCTACGACACCTTCCCAACAGGATTTCTCGGCCAATCGTCATGGATTCCGAGGGGCATCAGCTCGAGCGTGAACGGCCAATGGCAGAGCCAGGAGCGCAGGCGTCAGCAGGAGGCGTGTTGGGTGAGCTGCAGCAGATCTTAACCGCCTTCACGGCTCGGTTGGATTTAGTGACCGAGCAGAATGTCCTCCTTAATCGGAGAGTGGAGGCTCTCGCCGCCAGGGTGGAAGCGCACGATCAGGGCGCTGCTGCAGCTCCTCCTCTGGCTGGTCCTGGGCCTGAATCAGACGTACCACTGGTCGTTCAACAAACCCCCCCACCATCCCCTGAAACTTACATAAGCCCTCCGGAGCCGTACGGGGGCTGTGTCGAGACGTGCGCGGACTTCCTCATGCAGTGTTCGCTCGTCTTTTCACAGCGCCCTGTCATGTACGCCTCAGATGCTAGCCGGGTAGCTTATGTTATCAATCTGCTTCGAGGAGAGGCACGCGCATGGGCTACGGCGCTTTGGGAGCAGAACTCACGGCTCCTAACGTCTTATGCTGGGTTTGTACGGGAGTTCAAACAAGTGTTTGATCATCCTAACAGAGGCGAGACTGCTTCAAACGTGCTGCTGTCGATAAGACAGGGGCGCCGTAGCGCAGCCGAGTATGCAGTCGACTTCCGCATCGCGGCAGCGAGGTCCGGCTGGAATAACGTTGCGCTCCGCGCCGCCTTCGTAAATGGACTGTCACCGGTCCTCAAGGAGCACCTACTGGCGAAGGAGGAACCGCGGGATTTTGACGGGCTTGTCGATTTGGTTATGCGCTTAGACAACCGTTTGACTGAGCATCGTCGGGAGCAGGCCGGGGGGCGTGACCGGGCACGAGCCGTCCCTCCCCCTTCCGGTTCCGATAAGACGTTGTCCCCACGCTTCACTGCCAGAGGGCCCCGTGGGGCTACAGCTCCCCCTGCTGAGGAGGCTATGGACACGAGCAGGGCCAAAGTAAAATTAAGTGACAGACAAAGGAGACTGGCCCGCGGGGAGTGTTTTGTCTGCGGCTCTTGTGAGCACATGCAGAGGGACTGCCCTGAACGGTCAAACTACAAACGCCCGTCCTTAGAATCTGGGCTAAGGGTGGGTCATAACACACACGCGGAAAGACCACGCAGATCGGCACGAATCCCAGTAACAATCCTTTGTGAGGAGTTAACCCTTCACGCCCCAGCACTGATAGACACGGGGTCAGAGGGGAATCTGCTGGACAGCAGATGGGCAAGGGAAGTAGGGCTCCCTCTGGTGGCTCTGCCGGCACCATTGCAGGTGCGAGCACTAGATGGCACCCTGCTTCCATTGATCACACATCAGACACAACCAGTGACATTGGTTGTGTCTGGGAATCACAGGGAGGAGATAGTGTTCCATGTAACACCATCTACCTCCCGAGTGATTTTGGGCTTTCCATGGATGGTGAAGCACAATCCCCGGGTTGATTGGCCGTCCGGGGTTGTGACGCAGTGGAGCGAAGCCTGCCACCGGGAGTGTTTAGGATCCTCGGTTCCCCCCGGCACTACAGCTAATGAGGAGGTCAAAGTCCCCCCCAATCTATCGGCGGTGCCAGAGGAGTACCACGATCTTGCTGACGTTTTCAGCAAAGATCTGGCGCTCACTCTTCCTCCGCACCGGCCGTACGATTGTGCCATCGATTTAGTCCCGGGCGTTGAGTACCCGTCCAGTAGGTTGTACAACCTCTCACGTCCGGAACGCGAATCAATGGAGACCTACATCCGGGACTCCTTAGCTGCCGGGCTGATCCGAAACTCCACCTCCCCGATGGGTGCTGGTTTCTTTTTTGTGGGCAAGAAAGACGGCGGACTCCGTCCATGCATTGATTACAGAGGGCTGAACGAGATCACGGTTCGCAACCGATACCCGTTACCTCTGTTAGATTCAGTGTTCACGCCCCTGCATGGAGCCCAAATCTTTACGAAATTGGATCTTAGAAATGCGTACCACCTGGTTCGGATCCGGAAGGGAGACGAATGGAAGACGGCATTCAACACCCCGTTAGGTCACTTCGAGTACCTGGTCATGCCGTTCGGCCTCACTAACGCCCCCGCGATGTTCCAAGCTTTGGTAAATGACGTCTTGCGGGACTTCCTGCATCGGTTCGTCTTCGTATATCTGGACGATATACTCATCTTTTCTCCGGACCCTGAGACCCATGTCCAGCCTGTACGTCAGGTCCTACAGCGGTTGTTGGAGAACCGGCTGTTTGTGAAGGGCGAGAAGTGCGAGTTCCACCACACTTCTTTGTCCTTCCTGGGGTTCATCATCTCCTCCAACTCCGTCGCCCCTGATCCGGCTAAGGTTGCGGCGGTGAGAGATTGGCCCCAACCAACAAGCCGCAGGAAACTACAGCAGTTCCTCGGTTTTGCAAATTTTTACAGGAGGTTCATCAAAGGTTACAGTCAGGTAGTTAGCCCCCTGACTGCCCTGACCTCCACCAAGGTCCCCTTTGCCTGGTCGGATCGGTGCGAAGCCGCGTTCCAGGAGTTGAAACGCCGGTTCTCGACTGCGCCAGTTCTGGTGCAGCCTGATCCTGATCGCCAGTACGTAGTAGAAGTGGACGCCTCTGACTCAGGGGTAGGAGCCGTGCTGTCCCAGAGCATGGAGGCTGATAAGGTTCTCCATCCTTGTGCCTTTTATTCCCGCAGGTTGACCCCAGCTGAACGGAACTATGACGTTGGCAATCGGGAACTTCTTGCGGTGAAGGAGGCCCTTGAAGAGTGGAGACACCTGCTGGAGGGGGCTTCGTTGCCCTTCACGGTTTTCACTGACCATCGGAACCTGGAGTACATCCGGACCGCCAAGCGGCTGAACCCCAGGCAAGCCCGCTGGTCTCTGTTCTTCGGGCGCTTTGACTTCCGGATTACATACCGCCCCGGGACCAAGAACCAAAAACCAGATGCATTGTCCCGGGTGCACGAAGAAGAAGCCAAAGCGGGGCTGTCAAACCCCACCGAGACCATCATCCCCGAGTCCACTGTCGTGGCCGCCCTTACCTGGGACGTGGAGAAGACCGTCCAGGAGGCCCTGACCAGGAGCCCGGACCCGGGGACTGGCCCCAAGGACAGACTGTACGTCCCACCAGAGGCAAGAGCTGCCGTATTGGACTTCTGTCACGGGTCCAAGCTCTCCTGTCATCCCGGGGTGCGTAGGACCGTGGCAGTAGTCCAGCAGCGCTTCTGGTGGGCGTCCCTGGAAACCGACGTCCGGGACTACATCCAGGTCTGTACCATCTGCGCCAGGGGCAAGGCAGACCATCGGAGGACGACGGGCCTCCTCCAACCCCTGCCGGTGCCTCATCGCCCCTGGTCTCACATCGGCCTGGATTTCATCACGGGCCTCCCGCCGTCCCAGGGCAACAACGTAATCCTCACGATA
Organism: Thalassophryne amazonica; assembly: GCF_902500255.1. NCBI lineage: Eukaryota > Metazoa > Chordata > Actinopteri > Batrachoidiformes > Batrachoididae > Thalassophryne > Thalassophryne amazonica. Next base: position 87,708,125 of record NC_047112.1, read on the forward strand.
GTGGACCGGTTCTCCAAGGCGGCCCACTTCGTGGCCCTCCTGAAGCTCCCGACGGCCCAGGAGACGGCAGACCTCCTGGTCCACCACGTCATGCGGCTGCATGGGATACCGTCGGACATCGTCTCGGATCGTGGTCCCCAGTTCTCTTCACAGGTGTGGAAGAGTTTCTGCAAGGAGCTGGGGGCCACCGTGAGTCTCTCGTCCGGGTACCACCCCCAGACCAACGGCCAGGCAGAGCGGGCCAACCAGGAGTTGGAGCAGGCCCTTCGGTGTGTCACCTCCGCACATCCGGCGGCCTGGAGTCACCATCTGGCCTGGATCGAGTATGCCCACAACAGCCATGTTTCGTCTGCCACCGGCCTCTCCCCTTTTGAGGTGTGTTTGGGGTACCAGCCCCCATTATTCCCGCTGGTGGAGGGAGAGGTCGGTGTGCCCTCGGTCCAGGCCCACCTTCGGAGATGTCGCCGGGTGTGGCGGACCGCCCGCTCTGCCCTGTTAAAGGCCCGGACGAGGGCCAAGTCCCATGCCGACCGCCGACGGTCCCCGGCCCCCACGTTCCAGCCCAGGCAGGAGGTGTGGCTCTCGACCAAGGACATTCCCCTCTGTGTGGACTCCCCCAAACTGAAAGACAGATACATCGGACCCTTCCCAATCCTCAAGATCATCAACCCAGCCGCGGTGAAGCTCCGACTCCCAGCTTCACTGCGGATCCACCCGGTATTCCACGTGTCCCACATAAAGCCTCACCACACCTCGCCCCTCTGTGCACCTGGACCTACGCCGCCTCCTGCCCGGCTCATCGACGGGGAACCTGCTTGGACGGTCCGCAGGCTCCTGGACGTCCGTCGTAAGGGCCGGGGGTTCCAATATCTGGTGGACTGGGAGGGGTATGGACCTGAAGAACGCTCCTGGGTGAAGAGGAGCTTCATCCTGGACCCGGCCCTCCTGGCCGAGTTCTACAGCCGACACCCGGACAAGCCCGGTCGGGCGCCAGGAGGCGCCCGTTGAGGGGGGGGTCCTGTTATGTGGGCCGCTGAAGAGGAGGTACTGCTGGCCCACCACCACCAGAGGGCGCCCTGCTTGGAGTGCGGGCTCCAAGCACGAGAGGGCGCCGGACCCTGAAGAAGTGACAGCTGTCATTCATCCCCTGCACCAGCTGTCACTCGTTCATCATCAGCATCACCATCTTAAAAGCCGGATCGGAACTCCACCTCCTCGCCGAGAAATCGACTACCGTAAGGTAATTTCTCTGCTGACTCATACGTTGAGTAACAACCTGAACTTTTGTTGCAGCCGGTATCCTGTGGTGTTCGCCCTTATCTGGGAAGTGGCGTGGAGCGTGACGACGACAACCGCGCTACAGATAAGTGGTCACACCAGGAGCTGCACGAGTGTGTGATTCGGAGGTGGAGGTTCTCCTCCTAACTGTGTACAGACTATAGACCACTGAGTGTAAGGAGTTACACTCATTCATCTTTTCTCTGCTTTCTGCCAGCAGTACCAGGGTCGACAGCCGAAGACAGAGGTCACCTGGGGATTCGGGACTTGGCGGCTCCGGTGTTCTTCAGACCGTTGGTGGTGGAGGCCGTGTGGGACGCGGTCTCTCTCTCGTCGGGGTCTTCTATCTTCGAGCCTGCCCACACGTCACCTGGTGTTAATTGACTTTGCAATTTCTGTACATTTCGTTGTGTATTGTCACAACAGTAAATTGTTACCTTTTGGCTTACTCATTGTCCGTTCATTTTGCGCCCCCTGTTGTGGGTCCGTGCTACGACACCTTCCCAACAATCTCATCATAAAAACAATGAGCTTTTTTCCAGCAATGTATGGGCTAACAATGCATTCTCAGTTAGTCTTGAAGCCAGTTGCAAATAATGAATGTCTACAATATTGAGGTAAATTGTTTTAACAATGCTACATTTTCTGTTTTCAAGTGCTGTACAGATGAATAAGAAATAAAAACAAATATGCTATATGTAGGATAAGCAGTACATATTTTAATGTTAGAGACATACTGTATGTCGAGAAAACATTGGTAGTTTCAGCTGATAAAAGCGTAAAAAATGATCTGCAGATATGAAAATTTGTGCAAATAAAACTGTCCAATGATATGACACATTCTGTCATATGTGTTCTGCTACCTTTAAGAGCCAGTAAGATGTCAACTTATTGTCATCATTTTCAGTGGTGGGAACAGATAACCAAAAAAATTAACTTTGATAACAGATAATCAGATAACTGAAAAGTTATCTTCGATAAAGCTAAAACGATAAACTGCCCAAAAATGTATCTGAAGTTACAGATAACCGATAACCAATAAATTCCAGTATTGTCTCCGGTACACTTGCAACTACTAATAAGCTGATTTTGAGTCTTAACGCCACAATCGCTTTTGGAAGTATCAACAACAACAAGTATCAACAGACCCAAACAATGAGTCAGCACTTCTGTCTTTGAGTATCTTGCCCCCTGCTGGAAGCTCCCGTTTACTACATGGCTTCCAGCACAGAAGCAAGCTGAAAGGAGCCACAAAGCTCAACTCTCTACTCAATCACAGCACTGCCGTCAGGACGAGGTCTTAATAAAGCAGTGCTGAGTTATGGTTTGGTGTATAAATAAAATGAATACTGATAGAATAACTCCATTAATGTCAATTCTGTCATTTAAGAGTTAAGATATAACATATATCTTTTAATGTTGAATAATGCACTAAATACAGACAGATGGCATTCTGGGTAAAATGTGCCTCCACGCACACTGATTGGTTGATTCATTCTATGTAAATCAATACGTTAGTGTGAGGTGTGTCGTGTGTTGATGTTTATAGATAAATGTGCTTTTGTAAAATATGCCATTTTTTTATTTGTAAAAAAAAGGCATTTTCAAAAAAAAAAAAAAAAAAAAAAAAGCCAAGTTGTAATTAGATAACCCTCTGATATAACCGGTGTCAAAATAAATAAAACACTGCCATGATCTACTGGTGCCAGTGTGAGTTTTGGCCCTTTTTCAGCTGATTATTCATTCGTACGAGAGTTTTTTGGATCACACAGAGTTTCAGGTTAATCACGCGTCCTGCATCGTTTAGTATACATGGAGTAACGAGCTGCGTTTAACATTTCACGACCACCGCCTGATTGGCGATCATATGGTCAGATGAAAATCAAACTTATTTGATATTCTGGTCAGCCGTTATGAGGGTATCCCGCTGCTGAAGCGCTATAAGCGCCAACCTCTTGCACTGTGCCTGTGCAAACACCGCAGACCTGTCATGTAATGTTTTTTTGTTTTTGTTTTTTTGTTTTTTTTTAAACTTTGATGTCTCCCATTGAGAGTTTTTGTAAATTACGTTTGAAAAAAGCTTCTGTTTACGTTTTGCTTGAGTCCGACATGTGGTTTTTGAACATACAATGTGTGTGAGAACATAAATCGTGCGCTCTGAACTTTTACACCGTGCGGTTCTGTGGTTTGAGCTACAGTTTGAGCTGGAACCAAGTACAGTGATTGAAAATATCAGCCCAGCTTCAGTTTGAATACTGCCATGAACACTACTGGCTAGTAGATGGCAGTAGAGACCTTGAAAACTTGCCAAAACAAAATTCCAGATAATCTGTGTTGCTACTTGCTACATTTAAGATGCGTGCAATTTAATAAACGCAAACACAATAACGTCTGTAAACTCAGAGAATATATTCACGAGAGTTTTAGGCACTAGAGTTTAATGCTGTTGTCCGTGGAGCCTGATCAGAGTGTCTAAAATGCATTTTGCCTGTCGTGAACGTACTGAGATTACCCTATCACCAGGCATGGGGAGTAACGGAATACATGTAACGGCGTTACGTAATTAGGATACAAAAAAAGGTAACTGGCACAGTTACAGAAAAAAAGACGTATTCAGATTACAGGTATATTTAGGAAAACTGGGGATTAGTTCACAGGATTACAATTTTAATGCATTTTGTGATATTATCTGTATATATTTTTTTTCTTTGAAACAAAAACGTGGACAGCATGGCGTCTCCTAACCGGGCAAAATATTGATGAAGTACCCCAATGTTAATGCATTTTCAATAGAGATTCGTGACTGAACACACTCAGAAAAATGCTCGCAAAATACGTGTTAAAAAATGCCATTTTGACCTGGATATCGAGCCAGTAAAATTAAATGACATTAAATTATGTCAGGAAAGTATTAAACTTACTCGGACACACAAACATGCCCAAATATTAGTGTTGAAAGTTACACGGATCTGCACTGTTCAAGCTGCTGAGCTGAGGCGTCAGCTGCAGCAGCTGTGTTCAACACAGAGCGGCTCCTAAAACCATTACAATATATATATATATATATATATATATATATACGAGGTCTGTCCATAAAGTATAGGTCCTTTTTATTTTTTTCAAAAACTATATAGATTTCATTCATATGTTTTTACGTCAGACATGCTTGAACCCTCGTGCGCATGCGTGAGTTTTTCCACGCCTGTTGGTGACGTCATTCGCCTGTGAGCACTCCTTGTGGGAGGAGTCGTCCAGCCCCTCGTCGGAATTCCTTTGTCTGAGAAGTTGCTGAGAGACTGGCGCTTTGTTTGATCAAAATTTTTTCTAAACCTGTGAGACACATCGAAGTGGACACGGTTCGAAAAATTAAGCTGGTTTTTGGTGAAAATTTTAATGGCTGATGAGAGATTTTGAGGTGATACTGTCGCTTTAAGGACTTCCCACGGAGCGAGACGTCGTGCAGCACTCCCAGGCGCCGTAGTCAGCCTGTTTCAAGCTGAAAACCTCCACATTTCAGGCTCTATTGATCCAGGACATCGTGAGAGAACAGAGAAGTTTCAGAAGAAGTCAGTTTCAGCATTTTATCTGGATATTCCACTGTTAAAGGAGATTTTTTTTAATGAAAGACGTGCGGGCGGATTGCAGCGTCGGCTCGCAGCCGCCGCGACGCTCCGCCACAGGAAAAACACCTCCGTTGGAAGCCTTAAGGACAAGTTGGAACATGTCCACCTGTTAAACAATTTCTCATATACTCCACTGAAAGCCATCAAAAGCCGCCTGGATTTTAGAAATGGTTATCAACACGGAGGTGTTTTTATTGTGCCGCCGCACCGCGCCGGCTGCGTCCCAACGCGCGGACCCGTCCGCATGTCTTTCATTAAAAAAATCTCCTTTAACAGTGGAATATCCGGATAAAATGCTGAAACTGACTTCTTCTGAAACTTCTCTGTTCTCTCACGACGTCCTGGATCAATAGAGCCTGAAACATGGAGGTTTTCAGCTTGAAACAGGCTGACAACGGCGCCTGGGAGTGCTGCGCGACGTCTCGCTCCGTGGGAAGTCCTTAAAGCGACAGTATCACCTCAAAATCTCTCATCAGCCGTTAAAATTTTCACCGAAAACCACCTTAATTTTTCGAACCGTGTCCACTTCGATGTGTCTCACAGGTTTAGAAAAAATTTTGATCAAACAAAGCGCCAGTCTCTCAGCAACTTCTCAGACAAAGGAATTCCGATGAGGTGCTGGACGACTCCTCCCACAAGGAGTGCTCACAGGCGAATGACGTCACCGACAGGCGTGGAAAAACTCACGCATGCGCAGGAGGGTTCAAGCATGTCTGACGTAAAAACATGTGAATGAAATCCATATAGTTTTTGAAAAAAATAAAAAGGACTTATACTTTATGGACAGACCTCATATATATATATATATATATATATATACAGTGGTCCCTCGCTATATCGCGGTTCACCTTTCGCGGTCTCGCCAGTTCGCAGATTTTTTTTAGTGCAATTTTGCATGCTTCTTCTTTTTTTAACTGTCTGTTTTTCTTAGTTGCAGCCAAAATCTGGCAACAGGTCCAGAGACTACACTTGCTGTTTTGATGAGCGCTGCAGCAGCGAAGAAAAAGCACACGCATTGTGTTCTGCGTGTGTCTGTTTATAAGAATCTTCTCGCTCAGAAGAAAAAAAAAGCGACAACAACTACCCGTATCACTCGGAAAAAGACACCTGCCCCGAGGTGGAAAAAGACGCTGCGCAGCGGCGCCACGACAAAGAGGCACGATCAGAGGAACTGTGACATACTGGTCAGTTACTATTAATAATTTCTTATGTGTCCAACCTCGTAGGTTGATCGTTAAAATTAAATTTGTTAGTTCTAAAAGCCATCATAATTATTTATAGGAAAACGTTCTTGTTGGGGAAAGTGTAGTGACACGGACCCACAACAGGGGGCGCAAATGAACGGTCAATAGATGAGCCAAAAGGTAACAATTTAATGTTGGGAATGTGCACAACGAATATACAGACAATCTCAGAATCTGATAGCAGTCAATATACAAAGGTGACGTGTGGGCAGGCTCGAGGATAGAAGACGTCTGTCCTGAGAAGAGCCGGAACCACACGATTTCCGCCGCCACCGAACCTGGTGAATACTGGAGCCGCCAAGTCTCGAATTCCCAGGTGATCACCGTCCCCGGCTGTCGGATCTGGTACTGCTGGCGAGGAGCACAAACAGTGAGATGTGGGTGTGTGCACACCCAGTAACAAAAACAGTCAGAAGGTGGAAAGTCACCTCCACCTCTAATCACACACTCGTGCAGCTCCTGTTAACCACTTATCTGGTTGGGGTGTGAAGCGAAGCCGTCGCTGATCACACCAAAATGCCAATCCCACAGATAAGGCAACACCCACAGGAAAACGGCTGCAAAGAAGTTCAGACTATAAAGTCAGTGTTAAGTTCAGATACAGCAGAGAATATTACCTTCACAGGTAGACGATATCTCGGCAGCGAGGTGGAGATGACATCCGGCTTTTATGGAGTGATGAAATGATGGGTGACAGCTGTCATGAGTTGCTGTGTGACAGCTGTCACTCCTGGTTGTGTCCGTGGCGGCAGCGCCCTCTCCTGCCTGAAGCCCACACTTCAGGCAGGGCGCCCTCTGGTGGTGGGCCAGCAGTACCTCCTCTTCTGGCAGCCCACACAACAGTTCTGTTTTTATTTCTCAAACAAATGTTTGGGCCTGAAAACAGGTTTTGATCTTTGGTTTCATTCTATATAATACTGGACTTATTTTTGTACTAAGGTTTGAACTTTGAGAGTGTTTACACAGGAGAGAAAAGTGAGAAAATGTGTGTAGTGAGGGGTTTTACAGCCTTAAAACATCTATAATAATTGTAAAAAATATAACGCTGCTACTTCGCGGAATTCACCTATCGCGGGCTATTTTTAGAACGTAACTCCCGCGATAAACGAGGGAACACTGTATATATATTATATTATATTATATTTTACACAATTATCCTTTATTGACCGAGTTTCATTCATGAAGTCAGTAGTGTGGGTACACATCTCTATGTGTGGGTGTGACTGTGAGCGGCACAGCGCGGGTCATTAAAATCTCATTATTTTAAGGTGCAAATTAAAAAAAAATTCTCAGTCTTGTCGAACAATTTTAATCACTAACGACAAGTATTTTAACTAGATATTGGTCTAGCAGTGGAAAATATCAACTAGACATAAGTGAAGAGTTAATGGTCCATGTCATCGGGCGACACAGGTATGGCAGGAAACATACAGCTGTTTATCATCCAAATATCACGGACAAAGTGACAAGAAGAACCAAAACCACTTACTTATGGAAGGAAATATTGTCTCTGTTGTTCCTCCGTTTGTGGCTTTGCCAACATGCGTAGCTTTCTGGTATATTCCACCTGTTTCTTGAACTTCTATGCACGCAAATCACTAACTTGCCCGGAATTAAAATGGCGATCACGCCTCCTTACTGACAGGATTTACTTAATGGTTTTAATTATGCTCTTGTTCTTATTTTGAAAGTTCAATAAGTGGACTGATATGTTAAACATGGTGCGAATGCTATGTGAAAGACTAAAGTAAGATAATTTTATGTTTACTGAACAAGTAGTAGACTTTTTTTTGTTTTGTATATTGTTCTGCAAGCCCCTTTTAATTACAAATTCATCCGCATACCGCCTGAGTTTTCATTATCCTTCATTTGTGTGCCATTTTTTTGTTGAAAATTTAGCAGGTGAACAATGGGTGTGTTTAAAACAATATCGAGGGTGTTCTTAATTCATAATGTGAAGTAAAACAGAGCATGCCATGTAAAAGAAACAGTTTTATTTTTGCTTAATAAACTGTACTATGTGGTCAAGACTATTTCTATTTAGTTTCTTTTGTCTGTATTAGCATATTTGATATTGGAGTAATCCACAAGTAATTGAAAGTAATCAAATTACATTACTTTAATATTATGGTACATGGATTACGTTACTGACTACATTTTTCAACAGGTAACGAGTAACTGTATCGGAATACATTTTTAAAGTAGACCTGCATTGAAATAAATGTGGTCAGATCTCAGAAAGAAATAGCTGATATGTATTTGTAAGACCATTATGAATGCAGTAAAGTAAGCCCAAATTTGTAATTCAGCGGAGAAATCTTCATTTAAAAATGACAAATTTGTAGCTAAAATTTGGCCCTCAGCAAAAACTGTTTGTACATCTGGGTCATGCAGTGACGTGCGGCAGAAGACGGAGCGCTCCCGCCTTCAGTCCAATCCCGCATTGAAATTGATTTTATCTGTTAGTAATGTTACAGTTATATACGTCCTGGTTTCAGCATCCAAAAGTAAGCTGCAATGAATGTGAGCTACAACTCTGCATGCTCAGATCAGCGGCGACATCGACAGCGGGCGACGTTCTTCCCTGACGCCTCGCTCTCTGCCTCCGCTGCGCTTACTGAGTCTGCGTACTCAGTAAACGCTGAAGCGGGCCACTCACATCACCCCCGTGTCTGCTGTGCAGCCGGCACCACGTCCCTGTCTACTGAATGGAGGTGCAGCCAACTTGACTACGCTCGCTGTTTTGATGCGGAGCAGCCAGTGACACCTGTTGCTGCAAGGACAGACTTTCCGCAGCACCGCACATCTCGGTAATCAGAGCCGCAGAGCTCCGTGGCCGCTGAGAGAGGTTTATATCTTTTTAATGACTTGGATTCTTTGCGGGTCCCGCCTCCGTACCCCGCGACGGTAACACCGGAGGCGAAAGACAGTAGATTTTCAATGCGACACCACTCAATCAAACGGGCATATGAAAAAGTCCCCCAAAATAATTTTCAAGCACAAATAAAGAAATGTGTACTCACCAAACGTGCCGCAAGACAATATGAAGTTTTAAAAAAAGTAGATCCTTCCGTATAAGACAAGAAAAAGGTGCAGATGCAAACTGACGTAAATCCACAAATTACAGTTGGCGCGCGCAATGCATGCTGGGATAGGGTCTTTTCCCTGACGTCTCGGCAGCGTCCCGGATGTGATGACAGTTTTGTGGAGGGCTACATTTTAGCTGTAAATTTGTCATTTTCAAATGAAGATTTCTCCGCTGAATGACAGATCTGGGCTTGCAGATTTACTTTACTACATTCAGAAGGATCTTATGTGTAAATATAAGTCATTTTTTGGTCCAAAGATCTGACTGCATTTATTTCAATGCAGGTCTACTTTAAAGTAACCCTCCCAACCCTGCCTATCACCCATACTGCACCTGGACACAGCATGTCCACACTAAAACCTTAAAAAAATTAGCGCATTACTTTAAAACTAAAACATATATCTGATATTTTCACTTTATAAAACTTCAGACATGACGTTAATTTAAATAACTTGTCCAAAATAAGTTTGGTTAAAATTTGAACCATAAGTTAAAAATGTATGCCTCTGGATGACTTGGGTGATATTGGCCGCGTATCAATGTGGGGTTAAAAGAAATTAGTTTTAACTACACATCTGTTCACCTTTGTTTACCATGTTAATGGTCTAAAAATTATTGGACAAAAATTTATCGGAAGATAATTAGTTTGATAATGGTTTTCAAAGTTATCTGAAAAGATAATCCAATAATGAAAACTTTATAATTATCGGTTATCGGATTATTGGAACTGTGCCCACCACTGATCAAGACACATGACCAACAAACAGTTGTGATTTGCAGGGGAAATGTGGTTTGTTAGAGGTATGAAAGCAGTTAGCCATCAGAAAAGCTTTTTTAAGTTTTGTTTCTGACCATGGCTGAGGAACTGAGCGAGGGGCGTCACTTAAAGCAGCAAACCACAATGAATTTAGTGTTCATCTTTTAAAATTTACCTGTGCCATATAACACAGACATGCAGCCAGAGACATAAGCATGTGAGTATTTGCGCGTGGGAGCATGGACATGCGTGCACAGCATTGCCTCTGTTAGACACAATGACAAATCATTCTTATTGTGAAAAAGAAGAGATGTTAATTTCTGTACAAATAAGTCTGACTGCTGTTTCAAAAAAATCTCATGTTGTCAGCCTCATTTAACTCAAGATGATGGCAGTGGCTAAAGGCCAACTGTACACTTTTAAGTAGAGCCCTGTGGTTCCCAATGAAATCATTTTTAGTAAGGTGCGACAGTGCTCCTACAGAACAAGGTTAATTTGAAGTCTGGAGCCCTGCACTAATTTAAATTTATCCATTGAGATCAAGATCTATTTTGCAAGGGAGACCTGGACAATTATAAAGTTTCCAATTCATCTAATTCACCTAATGTCTTTAGATGTGGGACAAAACCGGAGCACACAGAGGGAACCCACACAAACACAGGGAGAACATGCAAACTCCACATGAGCTATGGTCCACATGACGCGGTGTCTCTCCTTCGGCGCGCTGCTCTCAGGACACGCAGGGCCGGCTGGACACGTGCCCGGGCCCGGCCGGACACGCGTGTCCTGTGAAGTGACTTTCAGATCAACAGCTGAGTGTACACATGATCTGATGGTCCATTTCACCTGGCACAGCCTGTCGATGCGAGCTTTTGCGCTCGCTGCAGCCCATCGCAAAGGCGATATATGTTTTTATGTATTTCCAAGTGAGGACAGCAAGCACACACACGCACCTCACGGCATAGAGTTGTAATGTCATGTCCATCACGACACGGTACGTGTTCACCAGCTGCTGCTGTGTGCGGCCACGCCCACCTGTCACTCTCTGTTTCTGTGTTCTGTCATGTAAATGTGCATGAACATAGTTACTAATTATTTACATACCCGGATGGACATAATAACAGCACACTGCTTCATTCATGTCATTTCATGACTGTATGTCTGTGACCATGGGTCATATACAGAGGAACAGAGGGATCATACTTGTATTGTCCGCTCCATAAGACAGATTAAATATTGAATACTGCGGTATTTTTTATGGTGTGTGGTTTTTATTTTTTTCTCCACAGCAGCAGCACGAGATGTGGTGCCACATGCTCCAGCTGCTTGCACTGTGTTCGTGGACATGCATAAGCGTGCACAACACCATTGCAGCGGGATCGTTCACGCCTGCCCAACCGTGTGTCCTTCCCGACGTCAGCTCGATGTTTTCGGGGTTCGCTAATTCGGGCTGCTTCGCCCTGATTTGCCCTGATTCGAACTTATGCGTGCTATGTGTGAAGGGGCTCGAACATTTGATGGCTATTGGAACCCAGAAAATGCATATTAGAATCTTTCATCAACAGACAAACATCTTACCCGTCCATGCTTGCAGATGTAGTCAAACAGCTCTCCTCCAGATACATACTCCATAACCATGAAGAAATCTGTGGGTGTGCTTATCACCTGGTACCTTAAACAAACATATAGTGGCACTGATATACAAGTACTATCAACTCATCAACTCATGTTCATGTTGCATCTTACATCTACATTTTAATCAGTGTGTGATATTAGTTTCTCTCACGTCTTCATACAACCCCATTTGCAAATCCTCTTCAACCTATATTCAATTGAATACACCACAAAGACAAGATATTTTGTGCAATGGTAGTGTTCAGAATAATAGTAGTGCTATGTGACTAAAAAGATTAATCCAGGTTTTGAGTATATTTCTTATTGTTACATGGGAAGCAAGGTACCAGTAGATTCAGTAGATTTTCACAAATCCAACAAGACCAAGCATTCATGATATACACACTCTTAAGGCTATGAAATTGGTCTATTAGTAAAAAAAAAAGTAGAAAAGGGGGTGTTCACAATAATAGCATCTGCTGTTGACACTACAATATCAAAACTATTATGTTCAAACTGCTTTTTTATCAATCCTGTGAATCACTAAACTAGTATTTAGTTGTATAACCACAGTTTTTCATGATGTCTTCACATCTGTGAGGCATTCATTTTGTTGGTTTGGAACCAAGATTTTGCTCGTTTACTAGTGTGCTTGGGCTCATTGTCTTGTTGAAACACCCATTTCAAGGGGATGTCCTCTTCAGCACAAGGCAACATGACCTCTTAAAGTATTTTGACATATCCAAACTGATCCATGATACCTGGTATGCGATATATAGGAACAACACCATAGTAGGAGAAACATGCCCATATCATGATGCTTGCACCACCATGCTTCAATGTCTTCACTGTGAACTGTGGCTTGAATTCAGAGTTTGGGGGTCGTCTCACAAACTGCCTGCGGCCCTTGGACCCAAAAACAACAGTTTTACTCTCATCAGTCCACAAAATATTCCTCCATTTCTCTTTAGGCCAGTTGATGTGTTCTTTGGCAAATTCTAACCTCTTCTGCACATGTCTTTTATTTAACAGAGGGACTTTGCGGGGGATTCTTGCAAATAAATTAGCTTCACACAGGCGTCTTCTAATTGTCACAGCACTTACAGGTAACTCCAGACTGTCTTTGATCATCCTGGAGCTGATCAATGGGTGAGCCTTTGTTATTCTGGATATTATTCTATCCATTTTGATGGTTGTTTTCCGTTTTATTCTACGTGTCTGTTTTTTTTTTTGTCCATTTTAAAGCATTGAAGATTATTGTAGATGAACAGCCTATAATTTTTTGCACCTGCGTATAGGTTTTCCCCTCTCCAATCAACTTTTTAATCAAACTATGCTGTTCTTCTGAACAATGTCTTGAACATCCCATTTTCCTCAGGCTTTCAAAGAGAAAAGCATGTTCAACAGGTGCTGGCTTCATCCTTAAATAGGGGACACCTGATTCACACCTGTTTGTTCCACAAAACTGATGAACTCACTGACTGAATGCCACACTACTATTATTGTGAACACCCCCTTTTCTACTTTTTTTACTAATAGCACAATTTCATAGCCTTAAGAGTGTGCATATCATGAATGCTTGGTCTTGTTGGATTTGTGAGAATCTACTGAATCTACTGGTACCTTGTTTCCCATGTAACAATAAGAAATATACTCAAAACCTGGATTAATCGTTTTAGTCACATAGCACTACTGTTATTCTGAATACTACCGTATTTGCTCATTTTGAAATGGATGCCTGCAACACGTTTCAAAAAAGTTGGGGCAAAAGACTGAGAAAGTTCATGAATTCTCAAAGAACACCTGTTTGGAACATTCCACAGGTGAACAGGTTAAGTGGAAACAGGTGAGTGTCATGATTGGGTATAAAAGGAGCATCCCCAAAAGGTTCAGCCATTCACAAGCAAAGATGGGGCGAGGATCACCACTTTGTGAACAACTGCGTGAAAAAATAGTCCAACAGTTTAAGAACAATGTTTCTCAATGTTCAATTGCAAGGAATTTAGGGATTCCATCATCTACAGTCCATAATATACTCGTAATCAGCAGATTCAGAGAATCTGGAGAACTTTCTACATGTAAGCGGCAAGGCCAAAAACCAACACTGAATGCCCATGACCTTCGATCCCTCAGGCAATACTGCATTAAAAACGACATCATTGTGCAAAGGATCTTACCGTGTGGGCTCAGGAACACTTCAGAAAACCATTGCCAGTTAACACAGTTCATCGCTACATCTACAAGCGCAAGTTAAAACTCTACCATGCAAAGTGAAAGCCATACATCAACAACATCCAGAAATGCCACCGCCTTCTCTGGGCCTGAGTTCATTTGAAAGAGACAGACACAAAGTGGAAAAGTGTGCTGTGGTCTGATGAGTCCACATTTCAGAATGTTTTTGGAAATCATGGGCGTCGTGTCCTCCGGACAAAAGAGGAAAAAGACCATCCAGATTGTTACCAGCGCAAAGTTCAAAAGCCAGCATCTGTGATGGTATGGGGGTGTGTTAGTGCCCATGGCATGGGCAATTTACACATGTGAGATGGCACCATCAATGCTGAAAGGTACATCCAGGTTTTGGAGCAACACATGCTGCCATACAAGCAACGTCTTTTTCAGGGACGTCCCTGCTTATTTCAGCAAGACAATGCCAAGCCACATTCTGCACGTGTTAAAACAGCGTGGCTGCATAGTAAAAGAGGGCGGGTACTAGACTGGCCTGCCTGCAGTCCAGACCTGTCGCCCATTCAAAATGTGTGGCGCATTATGAAGCGCAAAGTACAACAACGGAGACCCCGGACTGTTGAACAACTGAAGTCGTACATCAAGCAAGAATGGGAAGGAATTCCACCTACAAAGCTTCAACAATTAGTGTCCTCAGTTCCCAAACGCTTATTGAGTGTTGTTAGAAGGAAAGGTGGTGTAACACAGTGGTAAACATACCACTGTCCCAGCTTTTTTGAAACGTGTTGCAGGGATCCATTTCAAAATGAACAAATATTTGCCCCAAAACAACAAAGTTTATCAGTTTGAACATTAAATATCTTGTCTTTGTGGGGTATTGAATTGAATATTGGTTGAAGAGGATTTGTAAATCATTGTATTCTGTTTTTATTTACATTTTACACACCGTCCCAACTTCAGTGGAATTGGGAGTGTAATTTGGCACAACATTTTACCTGCTTTTTTTCTTTTTATACATCATCAGGTCAGGACAGGTCAGGTGTAGGACCATGCACTGGTGCTGCACTTTGCTGCATCTACCACACTACATAACCTCCTTGGGTCCTGGATGGCAACCACCGAGGCAGACAAAGTGTCAAGCCCCACCTCTAAAAGTAGTCATCTATCTGCTGCAGTCAGGTGAAACAAGGGTATCCCCTTGACCTTTTCCAGTTTTTAGGGTCCTCAACACCAAGGGCCCTGCATGTTGGATCATGCCCAGAGAAACATGTCATGATATAAGTAATTATCCTCACCTGAGTCTCCCAAAGTATCCCTTTGTTTGAAACAAGGCATTCCAGAGGTACCCAAGGATCCTCCATACAGATGTAGTACCAAAGGGGTACAGTCATCACCTCAAGTCGCTGATTAATGTCCAAATACAACAACCATACAGTCCTCTTTACCCTAAACTCTTGGACCATCATTCTCCTGCAAGATATCGGCATCTTCAAACACCTATGTCCGGTGACCTTATGGCTCTTGGACCATCATTCTCCTGCAAGATATCGGCATCTTCAAACACCTATGTCCAGTGACCTTATGACTGCACGAGCTCTTCCCAAGTGCCTCTCGATCTCAAAGGTAAAGAACCAAGGGGCATGAGACTCACTGCCAAGATAAGTGAATCTCTCTATGAGTTCAGTACTTTTGCCACATACATACACACATCTGATGGTCAAGTTCAGGAAGCCATTAAAAGCCTGGATATTTCATCTTGATCCAGGACAATCACAACCCAAAAAATTCCAACTGCTGACTCAGCCCCTCAAGTGCAAAGCTGCAATCAGGGCATCCACTGATTCTGCAAGGATTACAGCATTACAAAAAGGTGCGGTCACACTGTAACAGATTGAGTAAACTGATATGTAATGGTTTGAAATAATTTGTGGCAAAAATCACCTAATCTGTCAGTCTCCGGTGGATTTGGGGTTCTGATGGAATGAGGAGACAACCACAGAATGTGGGTGCGCAGCGCTATCAGATGCAGATAGAAGGAAAATGCATAATACATGGATCAAACTAATGTCTACCGGACATACACTGGAAAGGGAATGAGCAAACTCAGAACAAAATGGTAAACTATCATGGAATCACCGGGGCAGCTCGACATCTGACGCCCACTTAAAGATTTCACCATGCACAAATTTTTCAGATGGACTTGCCGGATATCAGCTGACAAGAAACACATTTAACAAATGAGAAAAGGATCTGTACAGGACAAAAATGGACACAAACGAATATCAACATGTCGTATGCATTACTCATATATTTATCAGGGCTGTGAAATGAAAATTGTGAAATCTGAGGAAAATTTGCAAGGGGTCAAGCTGGGGTCTCGTGCTCATTTTGTATCTAACAATACATTTTCAGCATATTTTGGAAGAAAAAAAATGTCGTAGAATCCTAGAGTCAACCTTTCATTTAAACTATCAATGATAATGTTGAAATTACAGAACATGACATGGAAGTAGGACCTGGAATGATTTTCCTTTTAATTGTAACCCATATTATTAACTCAGAACAGTTAAACTACATGAAATTTATAAAGACTGAAAAGACTGTAAAACCATTTCAAAAACCACAGCTAAAGCTTGCAGAATATATTGAAAATCATGGTAAAATATCAATCACACACCTTATAGCAAAAAAGTCACATATTGTTGTGTAAATTCTTGTAAATCCACTCAAAGCGCAGTGTCTTTTTCCCATGAAAAAAGTCTACATTAATAAAAACTCATTTACGTTCTAGTGTAAATTCAAATCAAATCAAATCAAATCAATTTTATTTATATAGCGCCAAATCACAACAAACAGTTGCCCCAAGGCGCTTTATATTGTAAGGCAAAGCCATACAATAATTACGGAAAAACCCCAACGGTCAAAACGACCCCCTGTGAGCAAGCACTTGGCGACAGTGGGAAGGAAAAACTCCCTTTTAACAGGAAGAAACCTCCAGCAGAACCAGGCTCAGGGAGGGGCAGTCTTCTGCTGGGACTGGTTGGGGCTGAGGGAGAGAACCAGGAAAAAGACATGCTGTGGAGGGGAGCAGAGATCAATCACTAATGATTAAATGCAGAGTGGTGCATACAGAGCAAAAAGAGAAAGAAACACTCAGTGCATCATGGGAGCCCCCCAGCAGTCTAAGTCTATAGCAGCATAACTAAGGGATGGTTCAGGGTCACCTGATCCAGCCTTTGCTTTAGCAAAAAGGAAAGTTTTAAGCCTAATCTTAAAAGTAGAGAGGGTGTCTGTCTCCCTGATCCGAATTGGGAGCTGGTTCCACAGGAGAGGAGCCTGAAAGCTGAAGGCTTTGCCTCCCATTCTACTCTTAAAAACCCTAGGAACTACAAGTAAGCCTGCAGTCTGAGAGCGAAGCGCTCTATTGGGGTGATATGGTACTATGAGGTCCCCAAGATAAGATGGCACCTGATTATTCAAAACCTTATAAGTAAGAAGAAGAATTTTAAATTCTATTCTAGAATTAACAGGAAGCCAATGAAGAGAGGCCAATATGGGTGAAATATGCTCTCTCCTTCTAGTCCCCGTCAGTACTCTAGCTGCAGCATTTTGAATTAACTGAAGGCTTTTCAGGGAACTTTTAGGACAACCTGATAATAATGAATTACAATAGTCCAGCCTAGAGGAAATAAATGCATGAATTAGTTTTTCAGCATCACTCTGAGACAAGACCTTTCTAATTTTAGAGATATTGCGCAAATGCAAAAAAGCAGTCCTACATATTTGCTTAATATGTGCATTGAATGACATATCCTGATCAAAAATGACTCCAAGATTTCTCACAGTATTACTAGAGGTCAGGGTAATGCCATCCAGAGTAAGGATCTGGTTAGACACCATGTTTCTAAGATTTGTGGGGCCAAGTACAATAACTTCAGTTTTATCTAAGTTTAAAAGCAGGAAATTAGAGGTCATCCATGTCTTTATGTCTGTAAGACAATCCTGCAGTTTAGCTAATTGGTGTGTGTCCTCTGGCTTCATGGATAGATAAAGCTGGGTATCATCTGCGTAGCAAAAATCTTGGTTCCAAACCAACAAAATTAATGCCTCGCAGATGTGAAGAAATCATGAAAAACTGTGGTTATACAACTAAATACTAGTTTAGTAATTCACAGGATTGCTAAAAAAGCAGTTTGAACATAATAGTTTTGAGTTTGTAGCGTCAACAGCAGATGCTAATATTATTGTGAACTCACTGACTGAATGCCACACTACTATTATTGTGAACACCCCCTTTTCTACTTTTTTTTTTTTACTAATAGCCCAATTTCATAGCCTTAAGAGTGTGCATATCATGAATGCTTGGTCTTGTTGGATTTGTGAGAATCTACTGAATCTACTGGTATCTTGTTTTCCATGTAACAATAAGAAATATACTCAAAAATCTTTTAGTCACATAGCACTACTATTATTCTGAACACTACTGTATGACCTGATATTCGGGTTAGAAAAGGAGTAAACCAGGGGTCATATTCGGGTTTTTAAAAACCGGAATATGAGCATATTCAGGTTTTGTGGGTGTTTACATGGCTGTGAGCAACCGGGTTATTGCTAATATTCCAGTTATGAAAGGGTTATGAAAGGGTTATTGGCTGCATGTAAACGTAGTCACTATTTCTTGATGATGTTACAAACAGGAGCAATGTACAACACAAACATTAAGAGGAGGATTATTAAGAAGAGCCTTTGTGCTTGAGTTGTGGTTAGCATTGCCACAGAATACTCATGTGCCTAATACATTTATGAATGTGGACGGTCATATCAAGCTCACATATCTTTCATAACTCCCAGTGAACAACCCTAACCCTGACCTATAAATAACAGAATGTCGAGAGAGCCAGCAAGACATGAACTCACAAGAAGAAAAAGAATGAGACCAAGGAAGCAGAGACAAAGAAAGAAAGAAGACAAGGTCAATGGGAAAAAAAAATCCAAGAAATGCCAAATCCAGCCGGAGGAAAATAATTTTGCCATGAGGAATTACTGAAATTTCTGTGACCTTAACAGGAGATTTATACAAACGGGCATAGACGTCTTCATCTAACTCAAAGCTAGTGTGTACATGTGAATGTTTGTGTATTCTCCCTCCTGTGAACATGTTCAGTGAAGTGCAGCATTACTAAACAAACAGGATCAACCAAAGCATGCTGCAGCACATCAGAACTCACGTTACTACAGCTCTTAAACAGAACTTGTCAAGTTACATATAACAGCCAGCACTGACGTATTAATCTAAAAGATGCATCATCTTTCTTCACTTACAGTTTGATGATATGTGGATGTCTGAATAGTTTGAGATTCTGGATTTCTCGTTTGATCTTCCCCACAACATCGAGACTGCGGATCTTCTGTCTGTTCAGGATCTTCACAGCAACTTTATGACCTGTCAACTGATGCTCCCCAACTGAAAACAAAGATTTGACGCAGTATACACATAGGTTAACAACGGAAATTATGCTATACAATGTCTGTTGACAAGGCATACGATACATGAAAGCAAACAGAAATGATTCATGCTCTACGACACCAAAATCGACAATAAATATAAATATCAAGCATGTATGTTTTTACATGGGCACTGTTTGAAAGCTCAAATTAAACATTTGGAGATTACCATAAAACAAAAATTTGAAGCACTTTAGTTCTCTCCATTCTGTTAGGGAAAGTGCTTTATTCAAATTTCCTCTCAGGGTGAAATGTAAGAAAAATACTGATACTTCCACCAAATATTTTTAGGGAAGTGCAGGGTGTGGAAAAGAAAATGTTTTTCGATGCATCACGATGGAGACTTTGGACAATTACGAATGAATTTGTAAATGTCAAAAAGCTATTTTACAAATGTTAAAGTAGACCTGCATTGAAATAAATGTGATCAGATCTCAGAAAGAAATAGCTGATATGTATTTATAAGACCCTTATGAATGCAGTAAAGTAAAGCTGCATTCACCGGAGAAATCTTTGTTTAAAAATTACAAATTTGCAGCTAAAATTTGGCCCTCTGCGAAAACTGTTTGTACATCCGGGACATTGCACTGACGTGCGGCAGAAGACGGAGCGCTGGCGCCTTCAGTCGGATCCCACATTGAAATTGATTTTATCTGTTAGTAATGTTACTGTTATACACATCCTGGTTTCAACATCCAAAAGTAAGCTGCAATGAATGCGAGATACAGCTCTGCATGCTCAGATCAGCGGCGACATCGACAGCGGGCGACGTTCTTCCCCGACCCTTACACCTTGTCTCACTGCCTCCGATGCGCTTACCAAGTCTGCAGGCTCGGTAAACGCCATAGCAGGCCACTCACACCGCCCCCGTGTCTGCTGTGCAGAGCTGCGGCCAACTCCGGCACCACGTCCCTGTCTACTGAATGGAGGTGCAGCCAACTTGGCAACAAGTCCAGAGACTACGCTCACTGTTTTGATGCGGAGCGGCCGCCCGCCCGCAAGGACAGACTTCTTGCGGAAAAATCCGCAGCGCAGCACGTTCTCTGTAATTGCAGCCGCAGAGCTCTGTGGCCACTGAGAGAGGTTTGTATCTTTTTAATGACTTGGATTCTTTGCGGGTCCCACATCCGTACCCCGCAACGGTAACACCGGAGGCTATAGACAGTAGATTTTCAATGCGACACCACTCAATCAAATGGGCGTATGAAAGTCCCCAAAAATAATTTTCAAGCAAAAATAAAAGAAATGTGTACTCACCAAATGTACCGCAAGACAATATGAAGTTTTAAAAAAACTCAATCCTTCCGTATAAGACAATAAAAAGGTGCTTTTGTAAGAGATGCTAACTGACATAAATCCACAAATTACAGTTGGCGCGCGCAATGCGTGCTGGGATAGGGTCTTCTCTTTGACGTCTCGGCAACGTCCCGGATGTGCTGACAGTTTTGCGGAGGGCTAAATTTTAGCTGTAAATTTGTCATTTTTTAATGTTGATTTCTCCATTGAATGACAGATCTGGGCTTGCAGATTTACTTTACTACATTCAGAAGGATCTTATGTGTAAATATGTCATTTTTTTGTCCAAAGATCTGACTGCATTTATTTCAATGCAGGTCTACTTTAATTATGAGGTGGGAACGCGGCTGCTGGCGACTGTTATAAAGCACTTTTAACCTTTCTCATGTAATCCTGTAGTTGTACTTTTACTCAAGTCATTTTTTGAGCCAGTAATGCCCTTTTCACTTCAGCACATTTGTAATACTGCTTTGCTACAGCCATTTTACTCCAAAATCTGGGGACGACAGAACACAGAGCAGTTGTAGGTGCTGAGCTGATGAATGATGAAAAAGAAAAACCACCTGTTTCGGGGTATCCTATATGTGACACATCACAGAACAAGAAGCACCTAGTGACTAGTTCTGGCTGGTTCAATATGCTGTTTTTACTTCAAAATATTATAAACAAAATAGTTATGCAACAAAGTACTTGCTGTGCCGCTGGAAAAAGTCTCTGCTTTTAAAACCCTCTGTAATACCCCCATCACACTAGAAGCCGAATGAGCCCGAATCACATCAAAAATGAAATATTACCCACATTCTGGGAGTGTTGAGGTGCAATCGAAAACGTTTGACAGCATTCTCAGAGCAGTCTAAACAGTCGTGCAGCCGCAACAAATGTTTTGCACATGTTCAAAACAGGGATGGCGCGAGGTGGAACCACTGTTGAACAGCAGTCAAAGTGCTGTCTGACCGCAGTCTGACTGCATTATAAACAATCAGACAGTGTGAAAACGGCATTTGTGACATTCTGATGGTGTTTGGGTGGACGTTTGGCATGTTTCCACCACGTCGAACAGTGGCCGAATGTACCTGAATGCACCATGACTGCGCCTGAGCGGTGCTGGAGTATATTCTGCCAAACCGCAATTGTATAGTTTGTAAATGCATTTTCATTGTTCTTACAGCAATCTGGCAGTTGTCCAGGAACTCTTACCTGATAGGGTGTCAGCCAAACCAAGCAGGTCCAAATCCCAATCATCTTCAACTGTTTCTTTTTTTCTTTTTTTTTTGTTTCAAATAGTAAGTGAATGCAGTAGTTAAAAAAACAGATATTACATATATTTTGGAAACACAGGAAGTGCTTAAGATCCTTACTTTGAGGTTTTTTTTTACACAAATAAATATACGTGACCTATACTGACCATTCAGAAACACTGAGTACGAATTGAATTTTGCATTTTTAATACATAGGGTATATTTTGCCGGATACAGCAAACACGCACCTAGCAATATGTGACCAGATCTCCTTGCTGACTGGCTAGTTCAAATGACATCATTGTAGAGGGTATTTCAACATGGCAGTGGCACCCTCGGTACTGAGTGTTAGTGCTGATTTTTCATCTTTAAATGCCGAGTGTTGGTGCTAATTTTTCATCTTTAAATGCCGTTTTTGGTGCCATAAAGTCGTTTCGGAACAGAAAATCACCTAATGGCAGAGGGATTTTATGCCGTTTTGGGTGCCATAAAGCCGTTTGAATCTGAACAGAAAATCACCTACCGTTGGAGGGATTCTCGGACGCTAAAAGCAGCTCAAAAACATGGCATAGCTGTGCTTGAAATTATTTCCATCATGTGGTGAAAATTATTTGCACAGTGCTCAAAATTATTTCCACCGACGCTTTTTGCCACATGGTGGAAATAGCTCGAGGGATTCTTGGATGCTAAAAGCAGCTCAAAAACGTGGCAGAGCTGTGCCCGAAATTATTTCCACCATGTGGCGAAAATTATTTCCACCATTGCGCCCAAAATTATGTCCACTGGCGCTTTTCACCACGCGGTGGAAATAATTTAGGGCACGGTGGAAATAATTTTCTGTGTAGGGCGGGGATGGTAAACAAAACCTGCAAATTCAAGACAGAATAAAAACGAAAATACAGAAGTCCACATTGGCACGTGTTTATCCTGTTTTTTCTCTGTCAGTGTCATGTCTGCAAAACCTTCGATCAATCCACCGCTGAAAATAGTGAATGGTAAAATATACCAATTTCAATAATGAAAATCACCAATATCGAGCTATTATCATGAATGTGAAATAAGGAGATCTGAAACTCTGATCGCCTTTAAGTTCCCGCCTGACCGCGGCCATTCCGTTCCGTCCATCGTGAGTAAATTTAGACGGCTGGCAAAACAGCGCAACCCGCCATTTTGCCGGTGCCGTCTATGGCGAAATATCGTCCAGTTCAACTTTGCTGAGGGCACCGCCGTGTTGAAATAAACTCTTCGTTGACGTCATTTGAACTAGCCAATCAGTGAGGAGATCCGGTCAAATATCGCTAGGTGCGTGTTTGCCGTAAAGCACTGTTTACCATATCAATGGATGACAAAACACATAGACCATTTTGTATATATTGCTCAAAATGTGCATTTGTGTTTACTGTTTGAACCTTTTTGTTGTACAGACTTTCACACAAGACCTCAAATTACCTTTATAAAGTGTCAAAACAGTTGTTTATTATAGTTTGCTATGTGTTTTGAATAAATGTGTGGAAAATTATTTTGCGCTTTATTTTTTCCTTGCCTATTTTGATTGTAAACCTTTATTACACTTATAAAACACAACAAAAACATATATATTCTGAAAGCACAGGTTGTCCTGAAAAAAGAGACATAAAACTTGATTGTGGGATGCAGGGAGAGCTGTTAACAGCAATAATAAAACATTTATGCCAGGCGAGCTGTCCAAAAAAATGCCCTCGGACCCCAGAGGGTTAAACTCCGATCGCCTTTAAGTTCCCGCCTGACCACGGCCATTCCTTTCCGTCCATCATGAGTAAATTTAGACGGCCGGCAAAACAGTGCAACCCGCCTTTTTGCCGGTGCCGCGTATGGCGAAATATCGTCCAGTTCAACTTTGCCGAGGGCGCCGCCATGTTGAAATACGATGATGTAATTTGAACTAGCCAATCAGCGAAGCGATCCGGTCAAATATGCTGGATGCGTATTTGCCATATCCGGCAAAATATCCACTGCCTTTTTAATAAGGCTACATATAGATAGCCACTATTATAAACAGATCAAGCTAACTCGTACAGTGAACATGCAAATAACCTTGTCAGACTAATATTACTTTGTGGATAATATGATCCCTTCACCAAGCGTACTGTATGGTATAGCAGCTATTATAATGCCAACTACGTATTTATAATCACAAACTTACACTTAAACCTTTCAAGCTTTCCATTGGCTGTCCCCACTTGCTAGGACACATTTCACCTCAAACACAGTTATATACATCATGTTTTAGATGGTTTTCCAGCTCATCTGACAAGGTCATGACAAACACCACCATAACTGAAAAGATTGTGTCATGTTCTTGTGCAAAACTTTACGTCTTTAAAGCAGTCGGCTAATTGCTAATTACTAAACGCGATAATATGTCACATTAGCTAGCTAACTGTCGCACTTTCAGTAATAAACTGATTCCATTTGCAGCTCAGATAGTGGGTTTTATCGTCGGGGATGTCCTTAAATATTACCGGAAAGCGTGTACGACTACAGCAACATTATAAAGTTACAAATGCGAATAGAATAAGTCATTTCGACATGCAGGTATATTCCACCTGCCATAGCTGGTGACACTAAGACAGGGGCTTCAGTGAAAGAATTTGACTTTGAAGCAGCCTAATTCCCAGAGCTAATTTACGCTTTAAATCCATTGTGTTGCGGTTGCTGCGCAGCGAGGTCCGCAAACTGCGCACTGGCCACCGGGAACTTCAACGTAGTCAGCGAGACACAGCGATTTACTTCACGTATTTCCCCATAGAAACGCACAAATGTACACATGCTGGGTGGCGAGACATAAAAACACGACTTAACTCTTCACTTTCCCGAATGTTCCCACTCCGAGCGTGTCGCCGAGAATGTAATGTCCGATTTTGACTCTGCCTTCGTGCTTCTGTTGCTGCCGCTCTGCCATCTTCTCCGCTTGCGACGCTTGGCGCAGCCCAGCTCGCGCTCCGTCCGAGGGTGCGCTGCCTGTGTGCCCGTGGGGCGCACGGAGGGGCGGAGCAGGGGCACAACAACAACAAAATGAACAGGTTTAAACACGCACGTTCGGGTTTGGAAAGGAAGGCGTTATAGCTAGAAATGATCTCTGTCAGAGATTACAAAGTGTCATCGCCATACATTACTTAATCAGACAAACAGTTACTGCACATTTGGCACCTGGTCAAAAATCTGTTCTGCCCGCACAGTAAGACTCACCGACTGACTCTTTTATGATGCAACAGCATACAAAGGCGACCTAAGGTTGGAGCTTCACGGGTCTGTAGCACCCCCCCCCCCCCAAAAAAAAAAATTCAATAGGCTGGTCAGTAACGAGTAATCTAAGGCATTAATCTTTCCAGATCAGTAATCAGATTAAAGTTACTCCTGCAAGTCACTGCATTACTATTATTTTTGCAATGCAGGTCGATTGCAGCATTACACTTGGTCGTGGGCAGGGGGTCGGGGTTCGAATGACTGAACTGACTACTTTGCTCACTTTCGGCAAACTGCAGCAGCTCTGAGTTGAAAAAATAGCCGTCAACTCTCAAAGTGCGATGATGACATTTTTAAACTTCTTTTTAATTAAAAACTCTGAGCTGCTCTGTGTGTCCAGCTGATCCGTGATGTGTTAATAACTAACACTTTTTTCCACCCAAATACACCTAAACTCTCTTTCTGAAGATGACATGAGATAAAAAACATGAAAAACTTGTCAATCTGGTTGTGTTTTCTGCATAAATAAACATCCCTTCTTCATGCTCAAATGCCAAAGCAGGGGTGAATCCAAACAGAAAGTGGGCATGGAGCAGGGCAGGGCAGGGGACCCCCCCCCCCCCCCCCCACAAAACCCCTAGCCTAAGGTCCACTTTTGAAGCCTTTTTTTTTACTACTACTACTAATAATAATACTCATAATAATAATAATAATTTCAGCAACTAAAATGTTTAGAGATAATTTAAATGTTAATTTTAATTTAAATGTTTATTTATTTATTTACCACAGTGTTTTTTAAACATTACAGGCTTTGTTTTTGTCACATAAAAGGAATAATTATATGAGTGAAGTGCCGTGCAGCAGCGCAAAGCTCGCTCATGGTACAGGGAGTCCCAAACAGGAAGTGCCAAATTTTGAGTCCAAAGTGAAACAGGAAATGTCACATATCAAACACTTCCTGGATCAACACTTACTGGATTGACAGACAAGATCCCATGGAATGGGGAACTCAGTGGCAAGTTCACACAGAAACAGGAAGTGCCAAATTTTGAGTCCACAGTGAAACAGGAAATGTCAAATGTTTCTGGCATGGAGCTAAAGTGGAGGCTAGGGATGCACTGGACTCTCCTGAAATCTGATTGGACACAGATGATTGACATGTCTTGGCACTGCATGTCTGTTTGAAAAGAGTTGCATTTTGAAATCAGTGAGTAACACTGACTGATAGGTTCCTCCTGTCCAGTAGTTGTTGCTGTGTACCACCAAAAATTCTAATCCACCTTAGTAGAAGAAGAAAAATGTTTGCCTCAGATTTGAACTGAACACGTCATTTGAACCTTGGACTAATAATGACACCAAAGTTATACTGGTGAGTAAACAACCATATTTTATGCCAGAAATGAGGTCCAGGTTGTTAAAAGAGGCATTTCTCATTCAATTCAGGTTGTTTTATATATGCGTGTGTCTACAGTGATTTTTAAATGAGCAGGCAGCTGTTGATTAAATAACCTCTGAATTTTGCTGTCTGAAGGACTTAAATAACCTCTTAATTTTGCTCTCTGAGTGACACCAGGATGAGGCATTTCACTTAAAAATACACATGCCACAGTGTTTCTCAACTGTACTCAAAAGTATTGGAACACTTGGTATTTCACACATTTTCATTTGTTTATGCCATTTCAAATACAAATAAATAAATAAATGTAAAGTCATTTTCCTTAAGCTCACACTGAAAGCAAATCTCTACAACTTCATATAAATTAATTAAATATATAATATACTACTTCCTGCTTAAGTGGTGTAGAGGATCATTTTCATAAAAAGAAGACCTGAATGTTCAGCTACAATTTGACAGAAAGTACATTTGAGATGAAAGCCTAGCTTTGATGTTTTGGTGAAAGAAACTTTTGTATTTCTCCATAACTAATGTAAATAAAGTCCAATACATATTCAGTGATTTGGAAATGTTTATGTTTCCATCCCCTGACTTGTCTGAAGAAAACTGGCAATAAAACTGATTATTATTTACAGGATTTATTAAGTTTTAGAGATTTGCTTTCAGTTTGAGTTTGAGGAAGATCATTTTAGAAATTTTTATTCTTTATATTTTTTGTATTTCTTGTATTTAAAATGGCATAAACAAATTAAAATGTGTGAAATTCCAAGTGTTCCAATACTTTTGGAGGGCACAGTATCCTAACCTTATGATGAGTCCAAAATGAGTGTGGTATTATTACTGTTTTGTTTAAGAATGTTTAATTTTCACTGTTGCTGCACTTTGTGTGAAATCGTAGTCATATCGTATATCATATTGATATGACAATATTGCGATATGATAATTTGGCCATATTGTACAGCCCTACTGTCAACTAGCTGAAAACTTTGAATATTAATTTACATCTACATTAAAAAAATGCTTAAAGTGGCAGGGGGTTAAGAGGGCTGTTAGTAGGGGGTCTGGGGGGGCTCTGCCCCACAGAAGCTGAAAGGCAAAAAAAGAAAAATGTTTTAAAAAAGTGGGGGTCTGGGGGGGTGGAGCTCCCCAGAAGGTGAAAGGTTTTAGCCATGCTCATGCTCCCAAGAACCATTCATTCCATTCATCTTCTACCGCTTAGTCCAATTAAGGGTCACGGGGGGCTGGAGCCTATCCCAGCAGCCATAGAGCGTGAGGCGGGGTACACTCAGGACAGGACGCCAGTCTGTCGCAGGGCTACAAACAGACAAACAAACACAGACACACCCACACACACACCTACGGACAATTTAAAGATACCAATCCACCTAACCCGCATGTCTTTGGATGTGGGAGGAAACCGGAGCACCCGGAGGAAACCCACGCAAACACGGGGAGAACATGCAACTCCACACAGAAAGGCCACGGGAATTGAACCCATGACCTTCTTGCTGTGAGGCAACAGTGCGTTCCCAAGAACCATTTTACTGAAAAAAGTCTGATGTGCCTAAATGACATGGTTAGATTATGAGGAGCTTCCAGGCATGTGAGAGGCAAATAAAGAAAAATGCTTAAAAAGACAGTGTCGGGGGGAGCTCAAAGGTTTTAGCCATGCTAATGCTCCCCTGAAGCACTTACTCAAAAAAAGTCTGAAGGGCCTAAACGACATGGTGAGATGCTGAAGAGCTTCGCTCGTTCCAGCCCAGTCTCACGTTTTTTTTTTGTTTTGTTTTTTTGTGCTCCCGTCACGAAAGGAGTCAAATTTTCGTGACAGGGTTTTTTTTTTTAACTCAATATTACTAACCCTACTCCTACCCCCAACCCTAACCTTAACCATAACCTAATCCTACTCCTTTTCTTCCCCCCACTCTAACCGTAACCACCCCCCCGCTTCACTTTTAATTTCGTGCAGCCATAATGGAATGAATTAGAATGAATTTGTGCTGCCGTGATGAAAATGAGGCGCTTTTCGTCACAATATCACAAACAAATAGATTAATGTATATTTCTTACTGTTAAATCACAACTTGCCATGGGGCCAGTTTGCTCGTTCATGTCCCCGACATATACATATTAGTATTATATTTTGGAATAGCTGTCATAGATAAAGAAAGCAGTATAAGTTTGATAAACACAAACAGAGCCATTAAAAAGTATAAAATATAATAATGGGGTCAATTAAAAAGTATAAAATATAATGGGGTCAAAATTGATTGTTTTGATTGATTTTTTGATTTTCTAAAGTAGCTTGGTTGCATCCTGTTTACATACTCACGTTCACACATGAACTGACTAATTGTAGTTTTTGTAGTATTTCCCACAGGAGTTTTTAAACACAGGCACCATCGTGGATTAGTGATTAGCACTGTTGTGTCACAGTGAGAAGGTTGCAAGTTTGCTTCCAAACTAGTACTTTCTGAGTGAAGTTTGCATGTGTTCTTCATGTTTGCTTGGATTACCTCTGGGTGGTCCAGATTCCTCCAACTTCCCAAGAAATAAAAGTTGGAAGAACTGGCAACTTTAAAGTGACCATACGTGTGAGTGACTGTGTGACCAAGTTTGATCATCTATGTGTGTCTGCCCTGTGGTAGCCTGGTGTCTGTCCAGGGTGTACCACCTCCTCTCACCTAGTAACTGTTGGGATAGGGTGTTGTCCCCTCCCCCAGTGACCTTTAATAAGGTAATATACAAATAATGAATGTTTATGAGTTCAATGGTACGAATATTTCAGGAGGTGAAAGATGGAACATTCCATCTTTCAAATTAAATCTTTGTTCCATTGAAAGAATTCATTAATTGTTTTATATCACCGCTGAAACAGATCCTTGTCATTTGATATTATATTAATTTATAAACAACAGAAAAGGGACTTACATATTGATGTGCATCACTAGTGCTTTGACATCAGCAGTCCAACACAAACTTTAAATAGGAGTCCAAATTTTTCTCAGTCAACTTGGAAAACCAGTTAGATAATTCAAAAATAATTCTGACGGTGTAGTCCGTGATACTTCAAAAAAAAAAAAAAAGAGAGAGACTCTGTGTACTTCCTCAGTCCAGCGAAAAATCACATCAGAAATTTGTTCAAGTTTTCATCCTAACAGCTCTTCATACCTCGGCTTATGGCATAGTGGATTTTTTTCACATTGTCATTATGGGCTACTGTGTGTAGAATTTTGAGGGAAAAATGAATTTCATGCATTTTGGAATATAACATAACAAAATGTGGAAAAAGTGAAGCGCTGTGAATACTTTCGGGATTCACCATAGAACAACAGATGGTATTGGGTTTGGTGATTCACCACTGGATGTCATTCATCTAGCTCTCCTGGTTTTGATGTAGTGAAAAAAGTGACTTTCGGACTATTCAAAGACCGTTCTTGACCTCTATCACTGATCTTCATATTAATGTCATGCCCAGATGTTATCTCTAGTAATTCACGTGTGCAATAACAATGAAATTGGCCAAACTATTCCTGAAATATTTGCCTGGACACACACACACACGCACGCATGCACGCACGCACACACACACACACACACACACACACACACACACACACACACACACACACACACACATACACACACACACACACACAAAAAAAAATACTCTGCATTTCTTTTCCATCTGTAGCAGATGTTCAAGGTTCTTAACAATGATGTCTCACATTCACACACACTCACACACTAATATCAGCTTCTCACCATGCAAGGTGCTCAACTGCACAGCAATTTGGGGCTTAAACACCTTGTCCAAGGGTCCTTCGTGGCTTTGACAGGGATTTGAATCAAGGATCCTCTGGCCTTAAGCCCACCGCTTTACCACCATTCTCACATGGCCCAGGTGGTCTTCAATGGTGGGAGTAGGTATAAGCTTATCTCAAGGTATGACTGACATACTCTGTCTCTGAGGCCTGATCCCCATTCCTCCATACTCCTCTGGAACTCAGCATGGGTGGAACTAAGGCTAAAGGAAATACTTGTCTACTGATAGAGGCCCCATGGAGTGATGAAAAAAGTTAGAGGACATCAGATTTTTCAGTGGAGAACATAAATTAATTATTCATATTTTAACCACGAGATGGCTGAGTCAGCTAGATCTTGGGTGAAAAAACACAGGAGACTCATCTGACTTCAACTCTAACGTTTATTATCCATAACTGAGCTGAAACATGAGGCTTGTCTGATCAACTTTAACAAACATAAATTTTAAAAAGTGTATTATTCCTTATTAATATACAGTGTAAATATAAATTAAAGGAAAAAACTAATGGGAAGATCACTGTGTGAATTGCAATGCCTTCATTGAGCCTACTCCATGATGGGTTCTAAACTATGAGCTCCTTTAGCATTCAGCCAAGTTTTATTTTATTTTATTTTATTTTGTAGCAAGGCCACAAATGTAGAATGAGATTTGTAATTTCCTGTTTATTATCAACTTCTGCAAGCTGCGTGTCTCTTAAAAAGTCTATTTGATTGGTGTATTATACCCAGTACGGGTAACAAGACTTTCATGAACACAACAATGAAGCTTTCAGAAATTTGAATGTATGTATGGCAAATTAGGTTTTTATTTGTATGGAGATAAACATGTTTTACAAGGGTAGACTTTCGAGGCTGTATATGTTCCCCTACAATGCCTCTTTGAGGAGCTGCACCTTTTGCATGTGCTCATATACAGTTCAGTCCAAAAGTATTTGGCCCTTTGGTATTTCATGCATTTAATTTGTTTATGCCATTTCAAATACAAAAAAAAAATAAAAAAAATCTAAAATTAGCATCCTTAAAGTCAAACTCAAAGCAAATCTCTACAACTTGATATAAATTTAATAAAAATATAAAAGCCAAGATGATGGGGTGCATAATGGGCCACTTTGGTATAATATCTGTAAATAATCAGTTTTACCACCAGTTTTCTTCAGACAAGTCAGGGGATGGATACATGAACATTTCCAAGTCATTCAATATGTCTTGAACTTTATTTACATCAGTTATGAAAAAATACAAACAGTATGGCACTCTATGGTAAATCTGTGTGGAGTAGACAGTTCTCAAAAACTGAGTGACTGTGCAAGAAGGAGAGTGAGGAAAGCCACCAAGACACCCAGACAAGTTACAGGCTTCTGTGGCTATGATTGGCGAAATTGTGCATAGTGCATTTTTTTTAAGGTTCTACTATTAAGCTATAAAATTATTCAGGGACTAGCACCTCCCTATTTAGCTGACCTAGTCAAGCCCTACGTACCAGCCTGGGCTCGGTGTTCTCAGGGTGCAGGACTACTTTGTGTCCCTAGGGTGAATAAAAAGTCTGCGGGTCACAGAGCTTTCTCTTATTTTGCCCCTGTTCTGTGGAATGATCTCCCTACGTCAATAAACAGTCAGATTCTGTACTAACTTTCGAGTCCAGACTTAAGACTTAAGCACTTATTTTCCCTTTCTTAGGGCTAGCATACTGGCATAGTATGTTACTATGCTTCCTACCCTTTTAAATTCATTTTATTATTAAAAAGAGCGGGTCGCGGCCTCAACTTTATCGAAAGTCTGGGTCTATTAGTGAATCTTAGGGCTAGTGGCCGGCGATCACCTTAGTATTTCTTCTGGTTTCCTGTTGCTCAGTGCTGACGAATTATACCTTAAGTGTAGTTTTTGTGACCGACTGATTCTGTTTTCTTTGTCTCTCTGTCTGAGATGCGGCTGGATCTACGTGCTGGATTGGACGATTCCTGTGCCGGACACGGGACAGACTCCACTGTAAATGGTAAATGGACTGCATTTATGTAGCGCTTTTCCATCTGCATCAGACGCTCAAAAGCGCTTTACAACACTGTCGGAACAGATCCAACAAGTGGCACGATAACACCCCACCCCCAACCCCCAATGGTGGACTGGACACTTTGTCAATTGTTGTTGTGTCGTATGCTGTATTGTAAACTTTTTTTGGAAGAATGGCCTAAGCAGTGGGTCACCCCTTTGAGTCTGGTCTGCTTGAGGTTTCTTCCTCAGTATCATCAGAGGGAGTTTTTCCTTACCACGGTCATCTCTGTGCTTGCTCTGGGGTTTGGTATGGTTAGACCTTACTCGTGTGAAGTACCTTGAGGCAACTTTGTTGTGATTTGGTGCTATATAAACTAAATAAATTGAAATTGAGAATGGAGAACCATGAACTGCAGCAGTCCATTATGTCATGCATTCGAGGGATGGACTGATGGTCAGGCACTGGTTCAATGCTCCCTGTGGTCACAACACAGGTGAAGACTTCCATCCTTCTTTCTCAGGCATGCCACAGGAGAGGAATATGGGGGCTCGAGAGAGGGAAATCCAACACTTGTTCAGCTGGTCATGGAGATACTCCATCATTTTGTTCTGTGTTTCACCAGGTCTCTCTCTCTCTGATACGAATGTAACTGTGTTTAATTTATTTGATACTTTGCTTTTTTGTTTGGATCCTTTCAAACATGTTCATTATGTCCTTGCTCTTACCGCTAGATGGTGCTACAGCAGTAAAAGAAGAATTTGAAAAGTGCATGTTGATTTTCTTCAATATTCAAATCCAAACTTGAAACAGCATTTGATATAGGTGTAATCTTTCTGAGAAATGCACACAATGACACATGTTCAGCTGGGAAATTAAATATTCTGTCAAAGTAAAACATGACCCAGAGCAAATGAAGAGATGATTTTTCACTCTGCATGTCAGCAAAGGAGACTGGACCATTACTGTATGGCAGGATATTAATTA
This sequence comes from Thalassophryne amazonica, assembly GCF_902500255.1. Lineage (NCBI taxonomy): Eukaryota > Metazoa > Chordata > Actinopteri > Batrachoidiformes > Batrachoididae > Thalassophryne > Thalassophryne amazonica. The sequence continues at coordinate 87,741,372 of NC_047112.1, forward strand.
TATTAAGTGGCAGAGTGCATCTTTTTAAAGTTTTGAAGACCTCTTAACAGATACTATACCACATTTTTCATGTATATTTCAAGTTTTTTTTTACTTGTGTCGGAGCTTCTGTGACATTTACTTTTGTTATTAATACTAGTAATTATGATAACTATTTATAAAGGACTTTCCCAGGAATCAAAACACTAAACAAAATAAACTTCAACAATAAAAGCATAAATGCCAACTAGCACATTTGCCCGTGGTTATCCCCGGGCTCTAGATTGGGTAGTGTTTATAAAATAGGTAGCTGACATTTTTCAAAGGTGGCAATAAATTATACAAAGTTTCTGTAATGATTTGGAATGTTGTGTGAGTCCAGAATGTAATTATCAACATCCATTGTTCACTATTGTTAGATAATATCCGTAGTTTCTCCAAAAATATTAGGCCTATCAACATTCCGTTTGGGTGGTGTTCATCCTTGACCTAAAATACATGCAACTGTTTGTTGTGATTTGGCGCTATATAAAAATAAATTGATTGATTGATTGATTGATTGATTGATACCAAAAGTCAAATGTCAGCTCTCCCCAGTTTCTCCATGATTGAAGGTTCATGCACGCACACACGCATGCAGGAATGTACGTACACAGAGGCAACTTGGCTTTTAATATATAGATGATTTACTGCTCTCTGCTGGAATGGCATGTGAGTCCAGAATGTAATTATCAACATCCATTGTTCACTGTTGTTCGTTAATGGCGCGGCGATGTTACAGATGAAAAAACCGCATTAAATTCTGCTCGGTGGCCATCTCTGCTAAACAGTTGTTTTCTTCTGGACCCGAACGGTCCGGCGGGGAAACATTGTGGTTGACCGGTGAGGCAACTAAAAGTAGTCGGCTATAAGCAGGCGGCGTGCTGGCAGCTAGCAGCTTAGCATAAGTAACAGGACCGAGCTTATTAACCATTATGGGGCCAAAAAAGAGCGGCACAGAGACATCAGAGTCAAACATAAGATCAGTCCCTTTAAGCATAGGTCCAACCCTTGAAAAGGAGCTAGAGGACATTAAGAAGTCTCTGAACTTTATAACACTGGACATGCAAAACATATCGAACCAACAAAAAACAATTATAGACTTAATGGCCCAAGTGAATGAACTGAAACAGCAAAATATGGAGAAAGACGTGAAGATTAAAACTCTTGAAAATAGAGTATCAGAGCTTGAACAATATTCCAGGATAAACGATCTTATGGTTACAGGCCTTGACATCAAACCAAGAACTTATGCAAGAGCAGTAACCAACGAAGAGGAGCCTACTGACAAAGACCTGGAATCAATGGAGCAGCAGGTGGTCACCTTCTTTGCTACCAAAGGAATTACAATGAACACGCAGGATATAGAGGCATGTCATCTGTTGCCCCGAAAAGACAAGCAACAAAAATCAGCAATAATAGTAAGGTTTGTTAACAGGAAACATAAGTTAACCATATTAAAGCAGGGAAAGAAACTTAAAGGGACCAAGGTATACATAAATGATCATCTGACCAAAAAAAATGCAGATATAGCTAGAAAAGCCCATCTACTAAAGAAACAAAACAAAATCCAAGGAACATGGACCTCTAACTGCAGAGTTTACATAAAACTATTAGGTACACCAGAAGAAGCTAAGGTATTATGCATCAAAGAAGAACATGAACTGAACAAATACAATTGAAAAATGAAATATAAATAAAAAATCTAGATAGTTTTACCTTCAATTCAAAATGACAAATTAAACATTAACAATTCCCTGCCTATAGAGGACAATGAAAGTACAAAACCAAGAAATGCAATTTAAAACTTTTGAATGTAGTGAATCTAAAATGAAACATGTTATAGATGAAGTCGACCCGGATATAAACTTTTATAATGACATAAATGATGACTGCATGTATTATCAAGACCAGCAAATACCAACTCAGAATAAACCTAATGAGATGTTGTCAATTGTCCATTTCAATAGTCGCAGCCTTCATGCAAATTTTGAAAAGATAAAAGATTACTTGAGCCAGTTGGGTACTTTGTTTAATGTATTAGCAATTTCAGAAACTTGGATAAAAAATGATGAAACAAACAACTTTATGTTAGAAGATTATGAGATGTTTGCACAGAGCAGAAACAAAAAAATGGAGGTGGTGTGGCATTATATGTGGATAAAAACTTACATGCAAAACAGATTGACAACATGACATTGGCTATTGATGATATTATGGAGTGTATAACAATTGAACTGATAATGGAAAACAGAAAAAAATATATTGATTACGTGTGTTTACAGATCTCCTGGATCAAGTATTGAAATGTTTACGGAACTAATGCATAACTTGTATACGAAAATGGAACATAAAGATGTTTTTATATGTGGGGATTTTAACATAGATTTATTAAAAATGAGTACACATAAGCCTACGGAAAATTTTATAGACACTATGTATAGCTTGTCATTCCATCCAAAAATAACTAAACCAACCAGAATCACTGCACAGAGTTCATCACTAATTGATAATATTTTCACTAACATATTAAACAATGACATTTCCAGTGGCATATTAATAAACGATATAAGTGACCACTTACCAGTATTTTAAACTATGAAAATAAGTTATAACTATAGGAAAGCCAAGAAAAATATTAAGATTACTAATTTCATAAGAGTAAAAACAAATGAATCAATAATGATATTCAAACAAAGTCTATTAAAACAAGACTGGAAAGTAATATTAGATGAAACTGAGGTTAACTCGGCTTATAACACTTTTTTGAATAAATTTTTGACTCTCTATGATCAATGTTGCCCTTTGAAATCAATCCAAATCAAACAACAAGCTAAAACCAACCCATGGATGACAAGCAGTTTAATTAATGCCTGTAAAAAGAAAAACTGGCTATACAGGATATTTATTAAAGAAAGAACAATCGAAACAGAAAATAAATATAAAATATATAAAAATAAGTTGACATGTGTATTAAGAAATTGTAAAAAGATGTATTATAAAACACAACTAGAACAAAACAAGGGAAATATTAAAGGTCTCTGGAATGTAATAAATAGTGTCATCAGGAAAAAGGAGAACCGTAGTACCTTGCCGGACTATTTCATTGACAGTGATAAAAAAGATCTATAACAACGAAGAGCTAGTAAATGCATTTAATCATTATTTTGTCAATATAGGGCCAGAATTGGCAGCTGAAATAAAAATGCCATATTCAGCCTCAGAAATAGGTACTGAACAAGTAAATTCAAATTCATTCTTTCTATCAGCAACAGACGAAATGGAAATAATAAACACTGTTAATGAATTGAAGGCAAAAAAATCAGTAGATTGCAATAAGTTGGACACTACAATAATTAAACAAGTCATTAATGAAACTGCAAAACCTCTAAGTCATATCTATAACTTATCTTTTATTAATGGAGAGTTTCCAAGTCAAATGAAGATTGCCAAAATTACACCTATATATAAAAGTGGAGATAAGTATCTATTCTCAAATTATAGACCTATATCTGTGTTATCTCAATTCTCAAAAATTTTAGAAAAACTATATACAGTACAGTTAGATCAATACATTGAAAAGTTCAAGATATTAAATGATAACCAGTATGGTTTCAGAAAAAATAGATCAACAACTTTAGCTTTAATTGATTTAGTGGAAGAAATAACAAATAATATTGATAAAAAGAAACATACAATGGTGATCTTCACTGACTTAAAAAAGGCGTTTGATACTATTAACCACAACATATTATTACGTAAATTGGAAAAAAATTGGCATAAGGGGTATTGCACTAAATTGGCTCCAATCTTATTTAAACAACAGGCAACAATATGTACAAATAGGAGAATATAAATCTTTGTTTAAACAGATACACTGTGGAGTTCCACAAGGGTCCATTTTAGGACCTAAAGTTTTTTTAATTTATATTAATGACTTGCAATTCATCTCTGAAAAACTGAAATTTATCCTCTTTGCTGATGACACAACGATAGTATGTTCTGGGGAAAACCTGGAACAACTTGTGATCGAAATGCAAATAGAAATTATTAAATTAAAAAATTGGTTTGATAGTAATAAATTGTCACTTAATATTTCAAAGACAAAATTAATGCTCTTTGGAAACCGAGAAATGAAAACAAAACTAAATCTTAAAATTGACATGGTTCCTATTGAAAGGGTTAACAACATAGATTTTTAGGAATAATAATCGATCACAGGATGTGCTGGAAACCCCACATTGCTAGCATACGATCCAAAATGGCCAGAAGTATTTCCATAATGGGGAAAGCCAAACATTTCTTAGATCAGGAGTCCTTATATATTATTTATTGCACATTAATATTACCATATATTAGCTATGGCATTGAGGTATGGGGTAATACATATAAAAGTAATGTAGACACACTTTCAAGTTACAGAAAAGGGCAATAAGAATCATCCATAATGTAGGCTTCAGAGATCATACGAGTACACTGTTTTTACAATCCAAAATACTAAAATTTAGAGATCTTGCAGAATTTAAAACTTTACAAATTATTTTTAAAGTGAAACAAAATCTACTATCAGATAACCTCCAAAAATTGTTTAGTGAAAGAGAGGGAGATTACAATCTAAGAAGGAAATATAATTTAAAAAAAACAGTGTGCTCGTACAACAATGAAACAAATGTGCCTTACGAGACATGGGGTGGATTTATGGAATAACCTAACTGAGGACATCAAAGTATGTACTATAGTACATCAATTCAAAAGAAATTTAAAACTCAAAATATTAAAAAAATATGAAACTGAATAACATAATTCTTAGTATACATACAGGTGTGCATGTTTGTGGATCTAAACTGTTATATTATTTGGGCATGACGAACATATGGGAAATATGAATGCACACGAGTTGCCCATGATACATGTGTGTGGGGAAAAAAAAAATTATTATATCATCAAGTTTAATCAAATATAGGTAAATGTGCGTGCATGCATGGGCTGGGTGCCCATGGGTGCATGTATGTGGGTTAAAAGTGTTATACTGTCAAATCTCATTGAATCTAGTGTGTGTATTGGTGTATGCAAGGGTATTTGTGTATAGAGGTAGTGTATTTATGTAAATACATGTTGATATGTATAATGCAAGGTGTGTGTTTATATAGGTATATATGATCTCAAAATTTTTTTATTTATTGTTGTCTGCGTAGTCAAAAATAAAACATGTGAAAGGGGGTAGAAAATATAAGTTTTACTTCATTCTACTCCCTTTGAGTAATGTACGGATTTTCAAAGATGAATGTGAGCAATGTATAAATGTTTTTAACTTGCTCAATAAAGTATTCATCAATATCCATTCCATAGTTGCTCCAAAAGTTTGGCCCTATCAGTGTTCCAATTTGGCCACATTCATCCTTGACCCAAAATACATAAGCATACCAAATGGCAAATGTCAGCTCTCCCCAGTTTGTCCGTGATCAAAGTTATACACACGCACACATACATGTACACAGAGGCCACTTGGCTTTTAATATAGAGATGATTTACCGCCCCCTGCTGGAATGGTGTGTGAGTCCAAAATTTAATTATCAATGTCCACTGTTCACTGTTGTTGCTTAATATACCTAATTTCTCCAAGATAGTCAAAATTAGTGCCCTCAACTTTCCAGTTTGGCAGCTTCATCGTTGACCCAAAATACATATGAAACAGCAAATGTCAGCAACAAAAAGTACACTGCAACAGTGAACATAAATTTCAAATTAAAGCGTTCATAATACCGAAAAAGGTACGACTCATATATGGTTTTATCTCTTCAAAAGACATTTTTTGACAGGTGTAACTTATACTCCAGAAAATATGGTTAAGATCTGCTCTGCCCTTATTGATCAAAGTTACAAGACACACACACACACGCACGCACGCACGCACACACACACACAAAACGTTTATTTACAAGCCCAAGACATTTCATGTTTTGTGTGATTAAAGTAATTGCATTTAGGGAATAACACTGTTGTGTCTGATGATGTGCGGACGTTCAAGATGGTTTTACGGTCACAAATTGAGCTTGACCAGCAGATATTTGCGACTGTAATCCAGCATGAATGTCCGCAAATCATCAGACACAAGGGGGTTATTCCCATTCTAATCCGATTCCATTATTTGCACAGTTTAGTTTTTTGTAGGTAATTCGGTCGGCGAGGCTAACCGTCGAGGCAGCGTCGCTCCAACAGTGGTCAGGGCATGGAGTAATCCATCAAATGGGAAAAGCCATCAAATCCATCAAATGTGAAATGGTAATTCTGTATCAGAATCCACATCAATGCTTTCGTAAGGTAGCTTAAATTCACCCATTTTGGTATCATTGTCACTACAAGACTTTCTCTCGCTCTGAGCTATCTCCGTAGCAGCAGGATGCGGAGTAATACATGAAATGTGAAATGGTTGAATATTTTGTGACCATACACCCGATATTATACTGTCTGAAATCTCACACGATTAACCAATCAGAGTTGCAGAAAAAATGTAATTGGATTACAATTAATAATATACATCTATTCTTGTATTTAAGACAGTGGTGTCCAAAGTATTTCAGAAAGGGCCAAGACGGTGCAGATTTTCTTTACATTCACTGACTCCAGCAGGTGATTTCACTGATGAACATCGTGGCTACAAAGAAAACCTGCACCCTCTTGGTCCTTTCTGGAATACTTTGGTCATCACTGATTTAAGACCTTCAACACATTGACCACTGACATCACTGTGACTATTATTTCCACTGTGGCGAGTATGGTCATGTATCCCGAGGATATAGGAGGCCAAAGCAGATGGGGAATGAGAATGGATTGGTGAGAGGGGACATTGATGGGTTGGCAGTTGAAATTCCTTCAGTGGCTGGGTTGAAGTGGACTTTAAGATGTGCAAAAGGAGGGAGAAACAGAAGCCCTTGTTGTCCCTCTTGTTTTGTCAGATGACCCCAGTGTCACAGAGAGACCTATAATCAAGTACAATGTTATTAATGAGGTGTTAAAGGTCAGAGCCCTTGCTCCAACATAAGCCAAAGCTTATTCAGACTGACAGTGCTATCAAACCCATGATAACCAAAATGGTGGTGAACCTCAGCGAGACTCCAGAGCTACCTGAAAGGATTGGATGGGTGACAACAAGCCACAGAAAATTTGTAGTCTGCCAAAGGAGTGACAACCATCTCTGTGTCACTCTGGTCCAGGAGTTGTATATAGGGGCAAGAGGTGATGGTCTAGTGGTTAAGGCATTGGACTTGCTGTATCTGTTAGCTGTTTAATCTGCGCAGTTAGATTGATCTAGTTAACTAGATAACGATTTGTTTCACAGTGTAATCTTCACGTGCCTTAACTAAAGCACTCCCTCTGCTGAATCACCTCTAAATTATTTACACATTATTCACTTTGTGTGTTTTTAGGAATCCGCTAGCTTAGCGCAGCTACTAGCTCTTAGCCGATTTAGCATGGCAGCTTCTTCTGTCTGTCCTGCACTTTTCTGCTGTGGGTGTGAAATGTTTAGTTATTCCTCAGCCTCCTTTAGCAGTAATGGTACTTGTAATAAGTGTAGCTTATTCGTAGCTTTGGAGGCCAGGCTGGGCGAATTGGAGACTCGGCTCCGCACCGTGGAAAATTCTACAGCTAGCCAGGCCCCTGTAGTTGGTGCGGACCAAGGTAGCTTAGCCGCTGTTAGTTTCCCTCTGGCAGATCCCGAGCAGCCGGGAAAGCAGGCCGACTGGGTGACTGTGAGGAGGAAGCGTAGTCCTAAACAGAAGCCCCGTGTACACCGCCAACCCATTCACATTTCTAACCGTTTTTCCCCACTCGATGACACACCCGCCGAGGATCAAACTCTGGTTATTGGCGACTCTGTTTTGAGAAATGTGAAGTTAGCGACACCAGCAACCATAGTCAATTGTCTTCCGGGGGCCAGAGCAGGCGACATTGAAGGAAATTTGAAACTGCTGGCTAAGGCTAAGCGTAAATTTGGTAAGATTGTAATTCACGTCGGCAGTAATGACACCCGGTTACGCCAATCGGAGGTCACTAAAATTAGCATTGAATCGGTGTGTAACTTTGCAAAAACAATGTCGGACTCTGTAGTTTTCTCTGGGCCCCTCCCCAATCAGACCGGGAGTGACATGTTTAGCCGCATGTTCTCCTTGAATTGCTGGCTGTCTGAGTGGTGTCCAAAAAATGAGGTGGGCTTCATAGATAATTGGCAAAGCTTCTGGGGAAAACCTGGTCTTGTTAGGAGAGATGGCATCCATCCCACTTTGGATGGAGCAGCTCTGGAGCAGATTTCTAGAAATCTGGCCAATTTTCTTAAATCCTCCAAACCGTGACTATCCAGGGTTGGGACCAGGAAGCAGAGTTGTAGTCTTACACACCTCTCTGCAGCTTCTCTCCCCCTGCCATCCCCTCATTACCCCATCCCCGTAGAGACGGTGCCTGCTCCCAGACCACCAATAACCAGCAAAAATCTATTTAAGCATAAAAATTCAAAAAGAAAAAATAATATAGCACCTTCAACTGCACCACAGACTAAAACAGTTAAATGTGGTCTATTAAACATTAGGTCTCTCTCTTCTAAGTCCCTGTTAGTAAATTATTTAATAATTGATCAACATATTGATTTATTCTGCCTTACAGAAACCTGGTTACAGCAGGATGAATATGTTAGTTTAAATGAGTCAACACCCCCGAGTCACACTAACTGCCAGAATGCTCGTAGCACAGGCCGAAGCGGAGGATTAGTAGCAATCTTCCATTCCAGCTTATTAATTAATCAAAAACCCAGACAGAGCTTTAATTCATTTGAAAGCTTGACTCTTAGTCTTGTCCATCCAAATTGGAAGTCCCAAAAACCAGTTTTATTTGTTATTATCTATCGTCCACCTGGTTGTTACTGTGAGTTTCTCTGTGAATTTTCAGACCTTTTGTCTGACTTAGTGCTTAGCTCAGATAAGATAATTATAGTGGGCAATTTTAACATCCACACAGATGCTGAGAATGACAGCCTCAACACTGCATTTAATCTATTATTAGACTCAATTGGCTTTGCTCAAAATGTAAATGAGTCCACCCACCACTTTAATTATATCTTAGATCTTGTTCTGACTTATGGTATGGAAACTGAAGACTTAACAGTATTCCCTGAAAACTCCCTTCTGTCTGATCATTTCTTAATAACATTTACATTTACTCTGATGGACTACCCAGCAGTGGGGAATAAGTTTCATTACACTAGAAGTCTTTCAGAAAGCACTGTAACTAGGTTTAAGGATATGATTCCTTCTTTATGTTCTCTAATGCCATATACCAACACAGTGCAGAGTAGCTACCTAAACTCTGTAAGTGAGATAGAGTATCTCGTCAATAGTTTTACATCCTCATTGCAGACAACTTTGGATGCTGTAGCTCCTCTGAAAAAGAGAGCTTTAAATCGGAAGTGCCTGACTCTGTGGTATAACTCACAAAGTCGCAGCTTAAAGCAGATAACCCGTAAGTTGGAGAGGAAATGGCGTCTCACTAATTTAGATCTTCACTTAGCCTGGAAAAAGAGTCTGTTGCTCTATAAAAAAAAGCCCTCCATAAAGCTAGGACATCTTACTACTCATCACTAATTGAAGAAAATAAGAACAACCCCAGGTTTCTTTTCAGCACTGCAGCCAGGCTAACAAAGAGTCAGAGCTCTATTGAGCCGAGTATTCCTTTAACTTTAACTAGTAATGACTTCATGACTTTCTTTGCTAATAAAATTTTAACTATTAGAGAAAAAATTACTCATAACCATCCCAAAGACGTATCGTTATCTTTGGCTGCTTTCAGTGATGCCGGTATTTGGTTAGACTCTTTCTCTCCGATTGTTCTGTCTGAGTTATTTTCATTAGTTACTTCATCCAAACCATCAACATGTCTATTAGACCCCATTCCTACCAGGCTGCTCAAGGAAGCCCTACCATTATTTAATGCTTCGATCTTAAATATGATCAATCTATCTTTATTAGTTGGCTATGTACCACAGGCTTTTAAGGTGGCAGTAATTAAACCATTACTTAAAAAGCCATCACTTGACCCAGCTATCTTAGCTAATTATAGGCCAATCTCCAACCTTCCTTTTCTCTCAAAAATTCTTGAAAGGGTAGTTGTAAAACAGCTAACTGATCATCTGCAGAGGAATGGTCTATTTGAAGAGTTTCAGTCGGGTTTTAGAATTCATCATAGTACAGAAACTGTTGTGTGGGCCGCCAGAAGAGGAGGTACTGCTGGCCCACCACCAGAGGGCGCCCTGCCTGAAGTGCGGGCTTCAGGCACGAGAGGGCGCTGCCGCCTCAGGAACAAGCCATGATGACAGCTGTCACCCATCATCCGTGACAGCTGTCACTAATCAACCAACCCACATCTGGAATAAAAGCAGGAAGACACCTCCACCACACTGCCGAGATATCATCTTCATCTAGAGGTAATATCCTCAGCCTTTTTGTGATATTTTGTAAATCAGTTTATTGTGAGTGTTTGCAGGAGTACCGGTCCTTTTGTGGAGGCTGTGCAATACTGCACTCTTTTTCCTTCCGCTGCAAGTATTGAGTGAGAGGTGGAGGTGGAATTCCCACCAGGATTGTTGCTGGGTGTTCACACACCCACACTTGACTGTCTTTGCTTTCTGCCAGCAGTACCAGATCCGACACGCTGAGACGGTGGCCACCTGGGGACTTCGGGACTTGGCGGCTCCAGTATTCCTCGGGTTCGGTGGTAGTGGAAATCGTGTGGTTCCGGTTCGTTTCCAGACGGGCGTCTCTTATCGTCGAGCCTGCCCACACGACACCTTTATTGATTGACTTTTGCACATTCTGAAATCTGCTGTGTTTGGTTGTGTCATTCACAACAGTAAAGTGTTATAATTTGACTCCTTCCATTGTCCGTTCATTTACGCCCCCTGTTGTGGGTCGGTGTCACTACACTTTCCCAACAGAAACAGCATTAGTGAAGGTTACAAATGATCTTCTTATGGCCTCAGACAGTGGACTCATCTCTGTGCTTGTTCTGTTAGACCTCAGTGCTGCTTTTGATACTGTTGACCATAAAATTTTATTACAGAGATTAGAGCATGCCATAGGTATTAAAGGCTCTGCGCTGCGGTGGTTTGAATCATATTTATCTAATAGATTACAATTTGTTCATGTAAATGGGGAATCTTCTTCACAGACTAAGGTTAATTATGGAGTTCCACAAGGTTCTGTGCTAGGACCAATTTTATTCACTTTATACATGCTTCCCTTAGGCAGTATTATTAGACGGCATTGCTTAAATTTTCACTGTTACGCAGATGATACCCAGCTTTATCTATCCATGAAGCCAGAGGACACACACCAATTAGCTAAACTGCAGGATTGTCTTACAGACATAAAGATATGGATGACCTCTTGGAGTCATTTTTGATCAGGATATGTCATTCAATGTGCATATTAAACAAATATGTAGGACTGCTTTTTTGCATTTACGCAATATCTCTAAAATTAGAAAGGTCTTGTCTCAGAGTGATGCTGAAAAACTAATTCATGCATTTATTTCCTCTAGGCTGGACTATTGTAATTCATTATTATCAGGTTGTCCTAAAAGTTCCCTGAAAAGCCTTCAGTTAATTCAAAATGCTACAGCTAGAGTACTAACGGGGACTAGAAGGAGAGAGCATATCTCACCCATATTGGCCTCTCTTCATTGGCTTCCTGTTAATTCTAGAATACAATTTAAAATTCTTCTTCTTACTTATAAGGTTTTGAATAATCAGGTCCCATCTTATCTTAGGGACCTCATAGTACCATATCACCCCAATAGAGCGCTTCGCTCTCAGACTGCAGGCTTACTTGTAGTTCCTAGGGTTTGTAAGAGTAGAATGGGAGGCAGAGCCTTCAGCTTTCAGGCTCCTCTCCTGTGGAACCAGCTCCCAATTCAGATCAGGGAGACAGACACCCTCTCTACTTTTAAGATTAGGCTTAAAACTTTCCTTTTTGCTAAAGCTTATAGTTAGGGCTGGATCAGGTGACCCTGAACCATCCCTTAGTTATGCTGCTATAGACTTAGACTGCTGGGGGGTTCCCATGATGCACTGAGTGTTTCTTTCTCTTTTTGCTCTGTATGCACCACTCTGCATTTAATCATTAGTGATTGATCTCTGCTCCCCTCCACAGCATGTCTTTTTCCTGGTTCTCTCCCTCAGCCCAAACCAGTCCTAGCAGAAGACTGCCCCTCACTGAGCCTGGTTCTGCTGGAGGTTTCTTCCTGTTAAAAGGGAGTTTTTCCTTCCCACTGTCGCCAAGTGCTTGCTCACAACTGGATGCCCTTCCTGATTTGGCTCCAGATGCATGGACAAGAGGACAGAAGCAGTCCTGAGCCGGGGACCTTCTCTTTGGGAGATGACGCTGCTAACTTCTTACCTGTAACCATTTTCAGACTCAAGTACGATAATGACAGAATCTGACATTCCATGTTCTACAAAGTCTAAAATATTGTTCTGACTGCATGTGATTTGACATATTAACAAGAGCTTAATTAAAGACGGCCTCCGTTGAGTTTTGTACAGAAGGTGTGACATCACATGTGTTGTATCCATATCAAATTATCTTCACATAATGGCGCAACAGAGGCATAGCCTTAATGCTGCTGTTATGTCTGGGGTCATCCACATCAATTTCACATCTTGAAATAGATTTTTGAGTGGAGAACATAAATTAATTATTCATATTTTAACCACGAGATGGCAGAGTCGGCTTGATTTTGGGTGAAAAAACACAGGAGACTCATCTGACTTGAACTCATGTTTATTATCCATAACTGAGCTGAAACATAAGGCTTTTCTGATCAACTTTAACAAACACAAGTTTTAAAAAATGTATTATTCCTTATTAATATACACTGTAAATATAAATTGAAGGAAAAAAACTAATGGGAAGATCACTGTGTGGATTGCAATGCCTTCATTGAGCCTACTCCATGATGGGTTCTAAACTATGAGCTCCTTTAGCATTCAGCCAAGTTTTATTTTATTTTATTTTGATTTTGTAGCAAGGCCACAAATGTAGAATGAGATTTGTAATTTTCTGTCTATTATCAACTTCTGCAAGCTGCGTGTCTCTTAAAAAGTCTGTTTGATTGGTGTATCATACCCAGTACGGGTAACAAGACTCATGAACACAACAATGAAGCTTTGAGAAATTTGAATGTATGTATGGCAAATTAAGTTTTTATTTGTATGGAGATAAACATGTTTTAAATTATTGAGGCTGTATATGTTCCCCTCGTAATGCCTCATCGAGGAACTGCACCTTTTGCATGTGCTCATATACAGTTCAGTCCAAATGTATTTGGCTCTTTGGTATTTCATGCATTTTCATTTGTTTATGCCATTTCAAATACAAAAAAAAAAAAAAAAAAATCTAAAATTAGCATCCTTGAAGTCAAACTCAAAGTAAATCTCTACAACTTGATATAAATTTAATAAAAATATAAAAGCCAAGATGATGGGGTGCATAATGCACCACTTTGGTATAATATCTGTAAATAATCAGTTTTACTGCCAGTTTTCTTCAGACAAGTCAGGGGATGGATACATGAACATTTCCAAGTCACTGAATATGTCTTGAACTTTATTTACATCAGTTATGAAAAAATACAAACAGTATGGCACTCTATGGTAAATCTGTGTGGAGTAGACAGTTCTCAAAAACTGAGTGACTGTGCAAGAAGGAGAGTGAGGAAAGCCACCAAGACACCCAGACAACCCAGAAGAAGTCACAGGCTTCTGTGGCTATGAATGGAGAAATTCTGCATAGTGCATGTTTTACATTTTGTATCTCCACTTATACAGCTTCATGATGAAGTGGTATAAAGGAGAATTTTCTTAAAAAGAAGACCTGAAAGTTCATCTACATTTACCAGAAGGTACATCTGAGATGAAAGTCTACACACGCGCGCGCACACACACACACACACACACACACACACACACACACACACACACACACACACACACACACACACACACACACACACACACACACACACACACACACACACACACTAATGTCAGGATGCTGCTAGACCATGCTCAACTGCACATCACTTGGTGATAAAGGACCTTGCTCAACATTTATTACAGTCATTTTCTATACCTTCTTACTCCAGTTACAGGTCACAGGGGGCTGCAGTCAGCAGTCACTGGGCAAGAGGCCAGGGACACCCTGGACAGAATGCCAGTTTATTGCACGGCCACATACAGACAGACAAACACATTCATGCTCTCACTCACACCAAGTCAGTTCAGAGTTTCCACTTCATCTAACCTGCATGTCTTCTGAAGTGGCAGGAAGGCAGAGCCCCCGGAGGAAACCCATGGGAACATAAGGAGAACATGCAAACTCCACACACAAGGGACCAGGTGGGAAGCGAACCCAGTACCTATTCACTTTGAGGCAGCAGTTGCTAACCACTGCTACTATGCTGTCTTTGCTCAACATTCTAAACTATTAAAAGTACAAAATTTTAATGCTTTCAGTCACCAGGTCTTAACTTAATGTAAGCTGCTGCATTTTTCACCATCATTATAAAAACATATTTCAGAAAGATTTTGAAAGAGTACTTCTGGCCCCATCTGGTTCATTGTTAAAGGCCATTTCACACAGTGCGAAGTTTAGATGACGTTTGGACAAATACGGAGAAACAGTTCGAATTTGCGGACCACAAAACATGATGCTGACGGGCAGACGTGCACGACCCCGGTGCGAGAGCTCATGCACGCGACGGTGTCTTTTGAGCAGGAACAGTGCAAGGTGCACCACATCGGACCACTTATGTGGACTAAAAAAAACGAAACCAGACAGTACCTATGGGACCACGTCACGTTGCTTATGTGGAATAAATAAAAAAATAAAACCAGCTAGTACCTGTGGGACCACATCGCACCTCTTATGTGGAATAAATAAAAAAATAAAACCAGCTGGTACCTGTGGGACCACATCACACTTCTTATGTGGAATAAATAAAAAAATAAAACCAGCTGGTACCTGTGGGACCACATCACACCTCTTATGTGGAATAAATAAAAAAATAAAACCAGCTGGTACCTGTGGGACCACATTGCACTGCTTATGTGGAATAAAAAAAATAAAAAAATAAAACCAGTTGGTAGCTGTGGGACTACATCATGCCGTTTATGTGGAATAAATAATAAAAAAATAAAACCAGCTGGTACCTGTGGAACCACATCACGCCTCTTATGTGGAATAAATAAAAAAATAAAACCAGCTGGTACCTGTGGGACCACATTGCACTGCTTATGTGGAATAAATAATAAATAAATAAATAAAACCAGCTCGTACCTGTGGGACCACATCGCGCTGCTTATGTGGAATAATAAATAAATAAATGAATAAATAAAACCAGCTGGTTACCTGTGGAACCACATCACGCTGCTTATGTGGAATAAAATAAATAAATAAATAAATAAAAAACAGCTGGTACCTGTGGAACCACATCACGCCGCTTACGTGGAATAAAATAAATAAATAAAAAAAACAGCTGGTACCTGTGGAACCACATCACGCCGCTTATGTGGAATAAATAAAAAAAAATAAAACCAGCTGGTACCTGTGGAACCACATCACGCCACTTATGTGGAATAAAAAAAAAAAAAATAAAACCAGCTGGTACCTGTGGAACCACATCACACTGCTTACGTGGAATAAAATAAATAAATAAAAAAAACAGCTGGTACCTGTGGAACCACATCACGCCGCTTATGTGGAATAAAATAAATAAATAAATAAATAAAAAACAGCTGGTACCTGTGGAACCACATCACGCCGCTTACGTGGAATAAAATAAATAAATAAAAAAAACAGCTGGTACCTGTGGAACCACATCACGCCGCTTATGTGGAATAAATAAAAAAAAATTAAACCAGCTGGTACCTGTGGGACCACATTGCACTGCTTATGTGGAATAAATAATAAATAAATAAATAAAACCAGCTCGTACCTGTGGGACCACATCGCGCTGCTTATGTGGAATAATAAATAAATAAATGAATAAATAAAACCAGCTGGTTACCTGTGGAACCACATCACGCTGCTTATGTGGAATAAAATAAATAAATAAATAAATAAAAAACAGCTGGTACCTGTGGAACCACATCACGCCGCTTACGTGGAATAAAATAAATAAATAAAAAAAACAGCTGGTACCTGTGGAACCACATCACGCCGCTTATGTGGAATAAATAAAAAAAAATAAAACCAGCTGGTACCTGTGGAACCACATCACGCCACTTATGTGGAATAAAAAAATAAAATAAAACCAGCTGGTACCTGTGGAACCACATCACACTGCTTATGTGGAATAAAATAATTAAATAATTAAATAAATAAATAAATAAATTAAAAACAGCTGGTACCTGTGGGACCACATCGCGCTGCTTATGTGGAATAAAATAAATAAATAAATAAAATAAAACCAGCTGGTACCTGTGGAACCACATCACGCTGCTTATGTGGAATAAAATAATTAAATAAATAAATAAACAGCTGGTACCTGTGGGACCACATCGGGCTACTTATGTGGAATAAAATAATTAAATAATTAAATAAATAAATAAATAAAATAAAACCAGCTGGTACCTGTGGAACCACATCGGGGTGCTTATGTGGAATAAAATAATTAAATAAATAAATAAAAAAAATAAAACCAGCTGGTACCTGTGGAACCACATCACGCTGCTTATGTGGAATAAAATAATTAAATAAATAAATAAATAAATAAAACAGCTGGTACCTGTGGGACCACATTGCACTGCTTATGTGGAATAAATAAAAAAAATAAAACCAGCTGGTACCTGTGGAACCACATCACACCGCTTATGTGGAATAAATAAAAAAAATAAAACCAGCTGGTACCTTTGGAACCACATCACGCCGCTTATGTGGAATAAATAAAAAAAATAAAACCAGCTGGTACCTGCGGGACCACATCGTGCTGCTTATGTGGAATAAATAATAAATAAATAAATAAAACCAGCTGGTACCTGTGGGACCACATCGTGCTGCTTATGTGGAATAATAAATAAATAAATAAATAAATAAATCAAACCAGCTGGTTACCTGTGGAACCACATCACGCCGCTTATGTGGAATAAAAAATAAAAAATAAAACCAGCTGGTACCTGTGGGACCACATCACACCGCTTAAGTGGAATAAAAAAAACAAATAAAACCAGCTGGTAGCTGTGGAACCACATCAGGCTGCTTATGTGGAATAAATAATAAAAAAAAATAAAACCAGCTGGTACCTGTGGGACCACATCAGGCTGCTTATGTGGAATAAAAAAAAAAAAATAAAACCAGCTGGTACCTGTGGGACCACATCGGGCTGCTTATGTGGAATAAAATAATTAAATAAATAAATAAATAAACAGCTGGTACCTGTGGGACCACATCGGGCTGCTTATGTGGAATAAAATAATTAAATAAATAAATAAATAAAATAAATAAAACCAGCTGGTACCTGTGGAACCACATCACGCTGCTTATGTGGAATAAAATAAATAAATAAATAAATAAAAAACAGCTGGTACCTGTGGAACCACATCACGCCGCTTATGTGGAATAAAATAATTAAATCATTAAATAAATAAATAAATAAAAAACAGCTGGTACCTGTGGGACCACATCGCGCTGCTTATGTGGAATAAAATAAATAAATAAATAAAATAAAACCAGCTGGTACCTGTGGAACCACATCACGCTGCTTATGTGGAATAAAATAATTAAATAAATAAATAAATAAATAAACAGCTGGTACCTGTGGGACCACATCGGGCTGCTTATGTGGAATAAAATAATTAAATAATTAAATAAATAAATAAATAAAATAAAACCAGCTGGTACCTGTGGAACCACATCACGCTGCTTATGTGGAATAAAATAATTAAATAAATAAATAAATAAACAGCTGGTACCTGTGGGACCACATCGGGGTGCTTATGTGGAATAAAATAATTAAATAAATAAAAATAAATAAATAAAATAAAACCAGCTGGTACCTGTGGAACCACATCACGCTGCTTATGTGGAATAAAATAATTAAATAAATAAATAAATAAATAAAACAGCTGGTACCTGTGGGACCACATTGCACTGCTTATGTGGAATAAATAAAAAAAATAAAACCAGCTGGTACCTGTGGAACCACATCACACCGCTTATGTGGAATAAATAAAAAAAATTAAACCAGCTGGTACCTTTGGAACCACATCACGCCGCTTATGTGGAATAAAAAAAAAAAAAAAAAAAAACCAGCTGGTACCTGCGGGACCACATCGTGCTGCTTATGTGGAATAAATAATAAATAAATAAATAAAACCAGCTGGTACCTGTGGGACCACATCGTGCTGCTTATGTGGAATAATAAATAAATAAATAAATAAATCAAACCAGCTGGTTACCTGTGGAACCACATCACGCCGCTTATGTGGAATAAAAAATAAAAAATAAAACCAGCTGGTACCTGTGGGACCACATCACGCCGCTTAAGTGGAATAAAAAAAACAAATAAAACCAGCTGGTAGCTGTGGAACCACATCAGGCTGCTTATGTGGAATAAATAATAAAAAAATAAAACCAGCTGGTACCTGTGGGACCACATCAGGCTGCTTATGTGGAATAAAAAAAATAAAAAAAAAACCAGCTGGTACCTGTGGGACCACATCGGGCTGCTTATGTGGAATAAAATAATTAAATAAATAAATAAATAAACAGCTGGTACCTGTGGGACCACATCTGGCTGCTTATGTGGAATAAAATAATTAAATAAATAAATAAATAAAATAAATAAAACCAGCTGGTACCTGTGGAACCACATCACGCTGCTTATGTGGAATAAAATAATTAAATAAATAAATAAACAGCTGGTACCTGTGGGACCACATCGGGCTGCTTATGTGGAATAAAATAATTAAATAAATAAATAAAATAAAACCAGCTGGTACCTGTGGAACCACATCACGCTGCTTATGTGGAATAAAATAATAAAATAAATAAATAAATAAACAGCTGGTACCTGTGGGACCACATCAGGCTGCTTATGTGGAATAAATAAAAAAAAAATAATAAAACCAGCTGGTACCTGTGGGACCACATCACGCCGCTTACGTGGAATAAAAAAAAAAAAAAAAAAACAGCTGGTACCTGTGGGACCACATCACGCCTCTTATGTCGAATAAATAAAAAAATAAAACCAGCTGGTACCTGTGGAACCACATCACGCCTTTTATGTGGAATAAATAAAAAAATAAAACCAGCTGGTACCTCTGGAACCACATCACGCCTCTTATGTGGAATAAATAAAAAATAAAACCAGCTGGTACCTGTGGAACCACATCACACCTCTTATGTGGAATAAATAAAAAATAAAACCAGCTGGTACCTGTGGAACCACATCACGCCTCTTATGTGGAATAAATAAAAAATAAAACCAGCTGGTACCTGTGGGACCACATTGCACTGCTTATGTGGAATAAAAAAAATAAATAAATAAAACCAGTTGGTAGCTGTGGGACTACATCATGCCGTTTATGTGGAATAAATAATAAAAAAATAAAACCAGCTGGTACCTGTGGGACCACATCGCGCTGCTTATGTGGAATAAATAATAAATAAATAAATAAAACCAGCTGGTACCTGTGGGACCACATCACGCTGCTTATGTGGAATAAAATAAATAAATAAAATAAATAAAACCAGCTGGTACCTGTGGAACCACATCACGCCACTTATGTGGAATAAAAAAAATAAAATAAAACCAGCTGGTACCTGTGGAACCACATC
This sequence comes from Thalassophryne amazonica, assembly GCF_902500255.1. NCBI lineage: Eukaryota > Metazoa > Chordata > Actinopteri > Batrachoidiformes > Batrachoididae > Thalassophryne > Thalassophryne amazonica. Next base: position 87,761,273 of record NC_047112.1, read on the forward strand.
ACACTGCTTATGTGGAATAAAAGAATTAAATAATTAAATAAATAAATAAATAAAAAACAGCTGGTACCTGTGGGACCACATCGCGCTGCTTATGTGGAATAAAATAAATAAATAAATAAAATAAAACCAGCTGGAACCTGTGGAACCACATCACGCGGCTTATGTGGAATAAAATAATTAAATAAATAAATAAATAAATAAACAGCTGGTACCTGTGGGACCACATCGGGCTGCTTATGTGGAATAAAATAATTAAATAAATAAATAAATAAAATAAAACCAGCTGGTACCTGTGGAACCACATCACGCTGCTTATGTGGAATAAAATAATTAAATAAATAAATAAATAAACAGCTGGTACCTGTGGGACCACATCGGGGTGCTTATGTGGAATAAAATAATTAAATAAATAAATAAATAAATAAAAATAAAACCAGCTGGTACCTGTGGAACCACATCACGCTGCTTATGTGGAATAAAATAATTAAATAAATAAATAAATAAATAAATAAAACAGCTGGTACCTGTGGGACCACATTGCACTGCTTATGTGGAATAAATAAAAAAAATAAAACCAGCTGGTACCTGTGGAACCACATCACACCGCTTATGTGGAATAAATAAAAAAAATAAAACCAGCTGGTACCTTTGGAACCACATCACGCCGCTTATGTGGAATAAAAAAAAAAAATAAATAAAACCAGCTGGTACCTGCGGGACCACATCGTGCTGCTTATGTGGAATAAATAATAAATAAATAAATAAAACCAGCTGGTACCTGTGGGACCACATCGTGCTGCTTATGTGGAATAATAAATAAATAAATAAATAAATCAAACCAGCTGGTTACCTGTGGAACCACATCACGCCGCTTATGTGGAATAAAAAATAAAAAATAAAACCAGCTGGTACCTGTGGGACCACATCACGCCGCTTAAGTGGAATAAAAAAAACAAATAAAACCAGCTGGTAGCTGTGGAACCACATCAGGCTGCTTATGTGGAATAAATAATAAAAAAAATAAAACCAGCTGGTACCTGTGGGACCACATCAGGCTGCTTATGTGGAAAAAAAAAAAAAAAAAAAAAACAGCTGGTACCTGTGGGACCACATCGGGCTGCTTATGTGGAATAAAATAATTAAATAAATAAATAAATAAACAGCTGGTACCTGTGGGACCACATCGGGCTGCTTATGTGGAATAAAATAATTAAATAAATAAATAAATAAAATAAATAAAACCAG